>NW_026692584.1:0-21498 GCF_021218885.2 Marmota monax
GGACTGGGGCGGCAGGAGGGGCTCGGGACTGCCACCCTCACCACCTGCCCGCCGCAGAGGAGCGTCCCATCCTGGGCTGTGACGTGCCTGTGTGGGTCAGCAGGGCACTGAGCGCCTAAGAAACACCAACACCCAGGGGTTCTGATTGGGCTGGTCTGGTGGCACCAGAGCCCAACTTTTTACAAGTCCCTGAGGCCACCTTGATGCCCAGCCAGGCTCCGAGAGAGAGGGGCTGGAGGGGCTTACAGGAGGAACTATGCTGAGACTCGGGGCTTCACTGTCAGGCTGGAGGCCTTCTGTAAGACCCAACCATGACAGAAGACTGGGTTTGCAACCATGTTATGTCCCCAGCGTGTTCAGTGACACGACGAGCAGTGCCCACTGCGTCAGTCCAAGGACATCTGCCTCCACTCTGTAACCCCAGATGTCAGCCCACACCCAGCCAGGCCTGGAGCCTCGATCTACCAAGTCCCCAACCCCATGGCAGCTAAGCCCATGGAAGGTGACCACAGCTTTTCACTATGCACGGGTTTGAGCTCTTCCAGGTAAGACACCATCACAACTTCCTCGTGCCGACACCTCCCCTGGTCAGACCTCCTTCACTTGCACATGAAACACTTGTGGAACAGCAGGACTGGCATCGGGGCCCCACGGCAGATAAAGAAACCCAGGCTCCCAGGGGATCAGCCACCAACAGGGATGTCACCTCTGTAATTTTCTCTTCTCCGTCTCTTAAGTGGAGGTAAACTTCCACCTGGGGGGACTGTCACTTACACATAAAAAGGGATGCATGGGAACTCGGCCTGGCGTTTAGCACAGAGTCTCCCCGGAAGAAAAAATAAATAAAGGAGGCAGGTCTTACAGGGTGGCACTGCCGGGGGCGGGGAGGGGTGGGACCTGTGGACCCAGTTTTGGTTGTTGCAATGACCAGGAGTACTCCTGGGTTTACCGGGCAGCAGCCGTTCCCCCGAGATGCCCTAGATGGCCCATGCCATCCACACCCCACTCGGAACCTCGGAGCCTCAAAGCTCGCTGCTGTCCCCTCCACTGACAAAGCCCCTTCCCACAGACTCGAGCACCAACCTCAGCTGTCCTGCATGTTGAAGGACATTCAGCAGCACCCCTGGTTCCTGCCTAGAGGCCAGCAGCACCCCTCAAGCCATGACAACCCCAATTGTCACCACATGTCCCTTGACAAGTGGCCCGGTTGACCACTGCACCCTAGACCATGGCCCCCTTCGGCTCTGGTACCAACAGGAAGGAAGACCTAGGCCCAGCCCTCCCAGGCAGAGGGGCTTCAGACGGCTGGGGGACAGAGCTGCTGCCGGGGGGATGGAGCTGCTGCTGGGTCCTTCTGGGTGGAAACAAGAGTGACACATGGTCTCCTCATGCCGTGCCGATATTCTCTGGCTGCGTGTGAGCGGCAGAGCACCCCCATGGGCCCTAGGTCGAGGCAGAGTGTGCCCCCATCACCAGGCAGCTGTCTTCTGGTGTCGCTGACAGTTTTTTTCATACTTAAAAACAGAATGAAACCAACCAAACAAACAACGAATTTTAAGCCTCTTAGGTGAAAGGCAGTGATTCCCAACGCCCCACAGGCCCCTGCCTGGGCGCACAGCGGCACCGTGTCTGGCAAAACACACAGGGACGATTTATGTTATGGATAGAGAAGAATCTTCAGGGAAGGAGGGAGCAAGTGTGTCCCTCCACACTTCAGTTAAGAAGGGGGGGAGAGGGAGAAAGGGAATGAGGGAGAGAGAGAGAGAGAGGGAGGGAGAGAGGGAGAGAAAGGGGCATCACTGATTGGAGCGCCCCATTCCTGCATCCTGCTTCCCTGTCCAGAGCACCCACTCCTGCATCCCAGCTCCTTCACCAGCGCCCAGCTCCCGCCCTGGGGGCTGCAGCCAGGCAGCTGGGAGCCCTGAGAGGTCACCTCGCTAATTCAATAAATGAACTCTGACAAGCCTAAATGGTTGTTTGGATGGATCCTCTCTCCTCCCACCTCCCCGGCTGCCCGAAACCTCAAATAAAATAAATTAAATAAAACACAAGACACAATCTGAGTCTTTTCTGGCTGCCTTCTCTACTGGGAGTCAGAACAATGCTAATGACACAGGGCTGGGCGTCCTGAGCTGTTTTCTTTCCCTCCTGCCTCCTCCCCCTGGTGGCAGGCTGGCCTGGCCATTATTCCTCTGGCTGCCATAGGTGTCTTCAGCCAATCGGAGGCGATGGCAGCCGCTTGCACCTTGCTGACAGCTGCTGTCAAAACACTCTCACAAGCGGCAGCTCGATAATAACTCGAAAATGAGATACAAATGAGTGGCTCCTCCTGAGTGGCCGCGCCGTCCTGCAGCCCTCTGGCTCTGGGTGCGGTGGGGACCTCAGAGAGGATGCTCTCTGAGAGGCTGCAGAGGGGATGCGCAGAGAGGCTGCAGCAACCCTGGGGATGCGAGTTGAAAACCCACAGACCAACTGGCCAGACGTGGACTACTCTGCCAGGAAGATGCCAAGTCCCTTGGAGGGGACAACAGGACTTGGCGGCTGGTCTGAGGTCGTTCCCCAAGGGATGTGGCCACCCCAGGATGCAGCTGCTGAGATAAACCTTTGCCAGGAAACAGCCATGGGGGCCCCTGAGGGCCAGTGTGGGAGGCCCTGCACAGGACACCCTGGCCCCGCCTGCCCCTCCCACTGCCCATGGCTGGCTGCTGGCTGTTTCCTGTCAAGCCAACTCTTTTCCAGAGTCTTGGGCTATTTCTCCCCTAGGGAGGTCCCAAAGGCACAAAGCAGCCCTGGGAGCTTGGAGCCAGTGAGTCAGAGACTCCAGGAAGGAGGGCGCTGAGCTGGAGGCAGGAGGGGCTCAAGTCATGGCTGGGCCAGAAGTGTCTGCTGGAGAGGGAGGGAGGGCACAGTCCCCTGCAAACAGCAGTGCACACTCCACACGTGCACACTGTGCCTGTCCAGGTTAAGGGACGGTAAAAAAATCCACTGGTGCTTTTCTCCTCTGATACACAGACTGCTCAGGGCTGGAGGTGCTGCTGGGTTTCATTAAGCCAAGGTGGTGGCTCAGGCCGGGGTGGAAAGCCACGAAGGGATGTCATGCACATTCACAGAGCGCTACCATCCCAGGCTCCTGGGGCCACAGCTCTTCACAGGCCTCCCTCCTGCTCCCCCCCTCCACTGGCCTCGCTGCAGGGAGCCTCAACCCCTCCATCTGTGGATTGGGTCAACATTCAGCTTACCTAGTTTGCGAGTGACAATGTGCATGCTGAGTGACGGGGCCTACGTCACTGAGTCTACTTTACACAGTGAGCTCCCCTAAAGGACGTTGCGGGCCAGAGCAGCTCACTCCAGAGCCGAGCTGGCAGTCCAGTGCTGCAGGGGAAGGGCAGAGCCCCTTGCAGCCCGCGGCCAGGGGAGCGGTCAGCTGCATGGAGACCCCCACTCCTGAGCCAGGGCAGGAATGCAGAGTGCAGCCTGGCATAGGCCGGGCTCTCACCTCACCAGCTAGGAAACCCCTGAGACCTCCAGCGAGTCACCTCCCTCTCCCAGCGCTGTCTCCCATCTGTGAGGTGGTGACACTATCCCTGTCCCCCATGGGAAGCAGGTGGGCGGGAAGCGGGTGCTGTGCCTGCTGGGGCTGGGAGCGGTGTGGGTCCTTGTTCAACTTCCCAAACTCTCCAGCATGAGACTAGTTCCAGGAGCAGCAGAAAGGGTTCTAAAGAGCAAAACTGACTTGCTAACAGGGAAAGACTCGGGGCTCTGCTGTGAGCCAGAGAGCCCTGGAGTGACAGAAAGTGCCTGACCAAGTCCCGCCAGCTGGGTCCTGTCCATCCTGGATGCCTATAAAGGGCCGGCTTGGAGCTGGAGGCTGGGCTGCACACCTGGGGAGAGGACACCAGACATGGAGCAGGGCTGAGAGCCAGCCGCTGGGTCTGAATCTGCACCACAGAGTTCAGGACACACGCCTGCCCTGGCCACCATGCTCAGGTGACACACAGCTGCCCTGCCGGGAAGAAATGCTCTCCTTCTGGTGTGCATGTGTGTCCTTGCTGGGGGGCAGCTGCTAGAGGAGCAGTACAGGGCAGGCGAAGGGGCCCATGCGGGCCACCACTAGGGAGCGCTTCCCACTGGCCTCATTCCCCCAGGTGTATGCAGGTGTGCTCACCTGGTGGGCACCTCCACCACCCCGGTTCCTGCCCTGTCCCCTCTGCTGGATGAAAGCCTCTCCCCTCCTGTCTGCACTGTCCAGTACAGTTTGCCACTGGCCCCTTAAGCCTCACCTGGAGTTACTCAGCCCCTCCGATCCCTGCATGTGAAAAAGGCGGCCATGTCTCACTCAAGGACAAAACTCTAGAAGCAGGTGACAGATCAGAGCATATGGGCGGTTCAAAAGGGCTTGATCTGTGCTGAGGGCAGCCCCAGCCTTGTGGCCTTGGCTATGGGTCAGGGGTAGCTTGTCCCCCAAGGTTCAGGTGCTGGGTGCTTGGTCACAAGGTCACAGTACTGAAAGGTTGGGGACTGTGAGGGGGGACTGTGAGGAGGGACTGAGTGCAGGTGACCAGGTCACAACCACCCTGGGGAAGGACGGAGGCAGGTCTGTGGGGCGGGGGTCTTGGGAGCAGATCACTGTCCTGGAGAGAAGGTTGATGCGAGAGGGAGCCTGGCTCCTCCCCATGCTCTTGTGTCCTCTCACATGTGTTTGCCTCCTGACAGCACCCTCTCCACCCTCTGCCACGCTGGGACGTAGCCAGATGGCTCTCACCAGCATGCTGGCTGGCACCATACTATTTGGGCCCTGTAGCCACCAGAATCATGAGCCACATAAACCTCTTTACTTTATCAAGTTATCCAGCCTTGGGTATTTTGATATAGCAATACGCAGAGCAGTAGAGAGACTCTTTAAACTCAAACTAAATTAAAACTCAGTTCCTCAGGCATAGTTGCCACATTTCAAATGCTCACGAGGCATAAGGTGCCGGTGGCCCACTGTACTGGACAGTGCATACAGGGCCTCTCTCTAGTCACAGAGTTCTCAAGGGGCTGCTTGGTACACATGGAGAACCAGAGCACGGGGGAGGTCAGCTCAGCCTTGATGACTGGCACTGGGAATCCCACCTGCACCCAACCTGGAGCCCCCTCCCTTCTCATGCCCCCTCTTCTACCACCAGACAGACAGACAGACAGATGTACACATGCAGATACGTGTGTCTTCAGCTTTCCTACGTGACCCTGTTCACGGCTCTTGGTGTTCACACCTGCGTGTCCACGGGGGTATGTGGAGAGAGGGAGAAAGCAGAGTGGGAGAATCTGCATGTGCCAGGGGCATGGCAGGGCTTCAGTACAGGGCGCAGTCACGATCAGGTTGAGCTAAAGTGCTGTTTCTGCAGCTCGGCCGCTCAGGGAGTGTTCCAGAGCCCGCACCTGCTGGATGGAGTATTCCCACCCCCATGGTGGCCCAGGTGGCAGAAGGAGAGAGGGAATCCAAACAAAGAAAACCACAGCTAGATCGTGGGCCTGGGCCACCGCCTCCGCGGAACGGGCTTCGCAGCTCACCTGGTGCAAGGAAGGCCAGGGGCCTCCAGGAGAAGGCCAACCACGTGCAGCTCTAAGGGGTGTCATGGTGGGAATTGTCTGCCTCACAGGCTTAGGCCACTCAGGCTGTGGCCCCTGCAGGGGAGGAGCCCTGGCCCTCAGGCAGGTGTGAGCATTGCAGCAAGTCACAAAACAGCCTGCAGCCTCCTGTCAGGTAGATCCCCGACACCCCAGAGGCACCTGCAGGAATCCTGCGGGAAATCCGCCTTCTGACATGTTGGAGATGCTTTTACAAGAGAAGGGAGGTGAAGGGCGGGTGGGAGGAACAGGAGGAACCTGGCCACCGACGGGGACGCAGCAGCAGCACGGACGTCCTCCCCTGTTCACGGAGCGCTGATGTGTGTCCAGCGCTAGGCCGAGGCCTCACGCCTGCTCCGTGCGTGGATGTACTCTCTCCGCATCAGAGCAGCCTCCCGTGGCATCCCTCAGCCAGAGGAACACCAGAGGTATGTGGCAGTCACAGAACCTGGAGAGATGTGGCTGTTTCCAGCATCTGAAGTGCCTGCTGCGTGGCCGTCTGGTTCTCTGCACCCAAGGTGCCGGGGCACTGAGTTTGAGAACCACAGCAACAGCTAATGGTGAACCACTTAATTTGTACTCTCTTTTTTTTTTTTTTTTTTCATTTTTTAATGACCTTATTGCATCCTGCAAGCACTTACTGGGGGCGCTGCTTTACAGATGCAGACACCGAGAGTCAGTGTTTCGAGACTTGTCTGCCCGTGACAGCTTTAGGAGGCAAGATTCAAAACCACTGATCTGACAAACTCCCAGGGCCGCCGTGTTTGGTCATGTGGGTTGAGCACTGCACAATTCTGAGGCTGCCACTCCCACAGATGACAGCACGGAATCACCAGCTAACAGCTGGTGTTTGATTTAGCACAAAGCCTGCAGCTTTAACAGCTCCTCTCTCCAGTGAGCAACCTCTTCCTTTGACTCCTGTGACTGTACTACCAGAGCCCCTGGCCACATCCCATTGCAGGCAAACAGACTTAACAGGACATGCTAAAGAGCGCCAGAAGCTTCCTTTAACCTTTGTGGCCAATGAGCAATTTGACCAATTCCAACAGGTGAACTGCATCAGGACCGGCAGGGTTTCAACCACAAGTGCGCTTGGCGGCAAAAAAGATCTACAGGTCTAAGTGGACCTAACAAGCATCTTGGACCCAGAATCTGGACTAAAGTAGAGCCAGCCTAATAGCACAGCTTCAATAATTAGCGCCTGCTGCCTCTCAGACACATTGGCGCACTTTGATGACATGGGTGTGAAGGTCATGGTGGGTGGGGCTGGGGATTTGCTATTTATGGTAGGTCAATTTAAAGTTCTCCATGTTTCTTTACACAGTCCAGTTTTCAACATGCATACACGTGCGTGTGTTATGACCACACTCTGAGATTTCAGGGTCTCTGCTGGGCTTGGGGAGGAGGGTGACATCCCAGCAGCCCAGGCTTTCAGGGCCCCTGCTGTTATGCTCGAATTCAGGACCCCCAAAGACCACCAGAGACCCAAGATCGATGCAAGCAGCAAAGAGGTGTTTATTGCTAGCTGGCTGGGTCCTCTGCGCACACACACAGCAACTGGTGACAATGAGAGGCCCCGAGCCAAGGGTTTGCAGCATTTTTATACATTTTTTGGAGAGGGCAGGGGCTTCACATACATCATGGCCTCTTTTAGCAAATCATCACACACCGCGGGAAAATCAAATAACAACTCTAAAACATGATTAGCACATTCACTGGTGGGAACAAGTTGGGTATGGGTGATAGGTCCGTACAAAGGGGTATTCGTTTGAACTGATTGGTTTGAGCCAAGAGGGGTGTACATGCTGAACTACATGGTTTCCCAACTTGTTATCAACCACCATAAACCACTGGGAGGGTTATCTGGCATCCCATGTATTTCCCTGTCTCATGCTGATTGGTGGCTGCTAGGGGGCTGCTATGGATCCCCCCCTAGCCTGACTGAGTCAGGGACACCTGGTGCAGCAGATCTCTCCTGTTATTTGTAGATAAGCACATTCCCACCCTGTTGGTTGTTTAGGAGTGCTCTGTGGGTTTTTCCAAGGACTAAGGTCATGTCCCTTCCTTGGACAGGCTTTGCTCTGAGATAGAGGCTGGTTTTTCACTGCCACTGTGAAGACAGAGCAGCGCTGGTAACGCCTGGGCCTGGCTGAATCACAGGCACGCTGACCTGGAGAGCATGGTGGGCCACCAGAGCGTGTCTCATCCCCGGGTGGTCTCCAGAGCACGTGGAGCCCGTCTTAGAGGGACAGGCTCACAACAAAATCAACCAGACGGTGGACAATGGAGCATGTCTCCCCCAACCCCAAGGGTAGCCGCTGCCCACTCACAGGTGATCCTGAGCTGCCAAGTGCTGGCTTGTATTTTAAGGGATCAAGATGGTTGTGTGGAGCGGGCGATGGGCCAAGACTGAGAAGCAAGGGGCCCGGTCATGCCGCCCTGGCCAGAAAGCCTCCGGCCGGTGGCACTGCCTCCCCCAGGGCTCGCTTCCCCACCCACAGCCCCCCGTTGGTGTCACCCATGAAAATCCCCCACCAGAGGATGGACCTGGACCCAAGGCCACGTTCCTAATACCACAACCCACACCCGGAGTTGAGCTTCTGCAGAACAACATGGTCTGTCACGCTAAAATAATGCTGTTAATTTGAATTTTATTGATTTTAAATTCTGTTTATATTTAACGTGAAAATGTGTTTTGCGATTATAGTCCTCAAAGAACCAAGAGCTCAGGCTGCCAGTGGACTCCGAGTTCTGCATTTGTCCCTGGGTGAGTAACGCCATGACAAGAATATTGACACTGTCACCGTGGGGCGGACCCCTTTAAAGGGGTCTTTCCACACTGCTCCAGTCTGAGATGCTGAGCTGGCTGTGGCCACAGGAGGTGCCCCAGCTCGAGTGGAGCTCCCTCCCGGAGGGACAGGGAAGCAAGGTGATTCTCCTGGGGGCACCCGGCCTCACTGAGGGGTGGCAAGGCTCGGCTCTGGTCCTTCTAGAAGCGGGAGCAGGGAGCTGTACTCTGCCACCTCGGACCTACGGTAGCCAGACTCTCGCCGCTCACCACACCACAGTCCCCAGGGAGGACTAAGTGGCGCCCACCATCTGCCCGGCCCTTGGAGTCTTGTCGAGGTGAGCTCCACCCGGCACCCACCAAGATGGCCCCTTCCCTTCCTGGAGTCCCTCCTGCTCCTGTGACCCTGCGCTGGCCCAGCCACTGCTCCATGAGCCCAGCTCAGCGAGGTGTTCCTCTGTGGGTAAGAGACCAAGGGTGGAGACCGCCTTTTCCTGGGAACCTCCAACACAGGATTCCAGGCAGCCATGAATCGGTTTGTGCTGGTTTGGGAGGCAAAAGCTATCCACCATGGCTGGCCTAGCTCAACCCTTTCAGATTCACTCAATGAACAGGCCCAGAGAGATCATATTACTGCCTGGGGACACACAGTGGAGGCAGGGCAGAGCTGGGCCAGAATTCTGCCTCCTGCCTCCCTTGGCTGGTGCACAAGTCACTGGGAAAAATCACACTGGCTTCCTTCCAAGCCAACAGCCAGCATTTGATGACTGAAGGACAAGGACAGCAAGAGAAATGGTGACTCAGATGACCCAGGTATGCCCTCTCAACAAGTGGTGCTTGTCATGGCTGGGCAGCAGGGACTGTGCCACCCCTGACCTTGGTGGGCACATCCATAGGCAGAAGCAGGATCATTAAAAAGCAGTGCAAAGACCCTGAAATAGAGTCACTTGAGCCACTCCATGGAAGGAGTGGTCACTCAGCGTGTCCCCACTCCTCAGGGCTGTGTCCTGCATCCTGGATGTAGAGGCACAGTCTTAGAAATGTGGCTTGTGTGTGCCCATCCTGTGACCCGGACCAGGGTCTGGAGGGATGTGGAACAGACCTGTGGCAGACCTCTGGAGAGGCCTGGGAACAGCCACAAGTACTGTCCTCACACTGAGCCCAGGCAGAGCTGGTGTCCTGCCACTGCTCTGCTGCCCCAGGCCCACGCACACCCACCAGGTGACACCAGATCCCGGGGACAACTCAGTCACACTGAGGTCGGCCTGCTACTTCCCCGTGTGGTGAGTTGGTGTTGCGGTGACAACCTGTGCAGGCTGTTTACGTGCCCACGTGGGCGGGCGGGGTGATCTGCCCTCTGGCCTCAGTCCCCAGGCCGACTCTGGTGGCAGACGCATGTCCTCCTGACCTAGAGCTAAAGCACCTGTGCTGCCCTGGGAGCCGAGAGTCCTCCCTTCCCCAAACCCATGCAACGTGCTCCGTGGGGGCAGCACCTGGCCCCTCACGTGGGGGACGCCTCCTCGTTATCCCCAGCAGACAACTGTCCCCCGCTGCCCTGTCCTCCCTGCCGAGCAGCTCACCTGCAATCTTATAGTCCGGAACATTAACTTTTCTAACCTTCTTTTGGTGACCCTGGGGATCAACCCTGGGGATCAACCCTGGGGCACGCTGCCACCGGGCTTCCTCCCCAGCCCTTTCCTACTTTTCTATTTTGAGTCGGGGTCTCGCCATGTTGCCTAGGATGGCCTCAAATTCGCAGTCTCCCTGCCTCAGCCTCTCAGGTCAATGGGACACGGTGTGCCCCAAGGGCCCCGGCCTGAAGCCTGTACTCTTGGGTGACCACAGACTTACAGGAGCTATAGGGAGGAGACCCCTCCCAGCTTCCCAAGGGGACAAAACCAAAGCTCATCCTGACCACAGGAAGGTGGCCAGCGCCCCCACAATCCCAAACCCTCAGTCCTGCAGGCGCCCTGTGGGGTGGCCCCTCAGCCCACGATACCTTCCCACAGTCGGCCTGGCGCAGACAGAGGGTCATCATCAACGGGTGCCTCCCTGCCCCCGCACCCACGGATCTGTCCATCTTCTCTCCAGTCACTTAGAGAGCCTTAGCCGAAGTACCCTCCAGCACGCCCCCGGCTGGGATGGGTGCTTCTACTCTGGGTGATTCTCGGGGAGCCCCCAGGCTGCCAAGGGGCACAAGGGCTGGTTCCTCCCTGGCTGAGCAGCACCTGTGTCTTTAGCCGCGCTCCTGAAAAGTCACCTGGGTTGCTTCCGACTCTGGGCTGCTGTGGACACGGGGGCGCGTCCCTGCTCCCTCTCAGGGCACTGCTACTCCTAAGGCAGGAGCCGCCCCTGGTACAGCCCACCCACACAGTGTGCCTGCAAGCTTCCAGAGGGCATGGCCAGCACCACAGCCCACCACCTCCAAACCAACTCTGAACCCTCAGCTGTCCCCCAGTGTCATCTGCCCAGCTCAGAGCACCACTGAGCCACGTCCAGGCTCCAGGACTGCCTGCTGTAGACCTTTCTTTAAACGAAAGGGTCTGTGCAGCTTCGCTCACCCACTTTCCAGGCTTGACAAGCTGTCAGTGCCTCTCAGTTCCCATGTACAGGTGGCCACAATCTTCAGCCCACTCCTTGACTGGCGGACGTGTCCCTCTCCATGGACACACCAGTGCTCACTTCTCTGGCGCCGACGCCCAGACAGCAACCCCAGGTCCTGCGGTTGGACGTGGTCACTCTCTTCCTGAATGGTTGTGCCAATTTGAATTCCCACCAGCACCATGCGAGGACCGAGCTCCGGCATGTCCCAGGCATGTTCCCATCCCCACTGACTTGTGTCCCAGACATTGCAGGGAGGGAATGTGCGTGTCACTCCCAGTGCCAAGCTGGCTCCAGGCAGCTTCTGCCGAGTCAGCCGGGCAGCCCCCCGGACACCTTTGGCAGGGTTCCAGCCCAGGTCCTCTCCACGGATGCCACTTGGTCAGTCCCTGTTCCCTCTGCATGAGGAGCCGGCCCCCCGTGTGGTGGCCAGGTGGGAGTCGAGGCTTGGGATTCTGCCCAGCTGCACTGCACAGCTGGCTAATGGGAACCAGGGCAGCCTGAACTCCTGGTCTCTTTCCAAATAAAAACATGCTGGGTATGGACTCGTCCCTCTGTCCTGGGCCCTGTCCTTAGTGGCACTGTGTGGCTGCCCTGTGATGCACTTCCTTTCCCGGTGGCTGTCCTGTCCTCAGACTGCTCTGGTCCTGCCGGCAGGAGGGGCGCTGTGGGCCAGCAGGGCTGAGCTCCCAGTAAGCAGCGCGTGGTCAGCATCGTGGCCTGGCCTGGGTAAGCTCTGTGTCCAGCTGAGCCTCAGGGGATGGCTGAAGACAGGCACGTTCAGAGGGCTGGACAGGTGCCACCTGGCACGTGGAGTGGTGAGGACAGAGCCTTTCTCAGGGCTGAGGAGTGGGGAGGCCACCTGACCTGCAGGCCCTGGGTCCCCAGGTTCCATGGGAGAGTACGTGGAAACCTGAGCAGACACCCCAGGGGCCTTGGCAGGAGCAGGGCAGGGGCTGTGCACACAGGGCCTGTCACACAGGCAGGATGTGCCAGTGAGGACGAGGAGCATCGGCAGTGCCCCAGGGGACATGGCGGGCCTGGCCAAGGTGCCCAGCAGCCCAGACACAGGCACATGGTGCGGAGTGCAGCCCTGGCACCATAACCATGGCTGGTGCTGTCTGGGGTCTTACAATAGGGAGAGGGCGGATGTGGGGGACAGGGACAGAGCAGCTCGTGTCCTCCATGCTGACGCCTCCCTGGGGCTGTCCCATCCACTCATGGCACTTCACTTTGCTGGCTGCACAGGACACAGCATCACCCTCGTTCCTCTCCCCACCACAGCCTGGCTGAAGCCATCTGCAAATGTGCCCCCAAAGTGCCTGGCACCCCTGTCCACAGCAGTCATTATCCAAGGCCACAATCAGCTCAGCCTGTGACTGAGGCTCTCAGAGACCGTCCTCCAGCACTCTCTCTGACCCGAGGGGTGAGGCTGAAGGATGGTGGGAAGTGCAAAGGGTCACTGATGCCATGGCCACCGTGAGTATGATGCCAGGCACCAGCCACCACAGGGCCCCAGATGGAGAGTGCACGGTGCTGACAAGGGGCAGCCGCTGAGGCAGGACAGAGACAGGGCACAGGCCCACACCCGCAGCCACGTGACCCCCTCCTGTGGCCAAGTGACCCCTGACACCATCAGTGCTGCAGGGCAGGGGAAGGTGACCTGGGATAAAATGACATTGGGCCGAGTGACTGCCACATGGGAAAGAATTGCCTCTGACCTCAGCTCTGCCACTCACCAGGATCCACTCAGGACGGACAGTGCGGCCATGTGGGAAGGGCCAGGTGTCCGCAGCTGGGAGGAGGCCAGGGCCTCCCAACCAGGAGACGAAATGACAGTGAGGACGTTAAAATGAAGAGCCTCCTCATCAAAGGATGCCTAGTGGCAGAAGCTGCCCACGGGACGGGAGCCACGGCCTACATCCCTGGGACTGGGACCAAGGACACATAAATCACCTCGGTAATGAGAAGATCTGAAGGAAAATGAACCAGAAAAGCGAACTCTAAAAACCGGGCGAAGGGCCTGCAGGCCCCCCACAGACCAGACGCGGGGTCCATGTGGCTCACAGTATCTGGAAACCTCGTGAGTCCCCAGAACCACGAGTGACAAAGCCATGCCCCCCACACAGCCGATAGGGGAAGCAAGTGGCTGACACCCCCCACACCTGGGCCGGCCTGACCGTGCACCCCTAGGACTGCTCCCCTTCCCACACCTGCCTGGCAACGCCCGAGCCGAAGGTGCGACCAAGACCCACATGTGACCCAGGCACATATGCCCCTGTCATCTGCTCTTGCTCAGAGATAGCCAGTAACGCAAGACGCCCCAAATTCCTGAGATAGAGACCAGAGAAGAACCCCTGAGGCAGGGCCGAGGGCCCCTGAGATGAGCCGTGACCCACTTATGAACCACACAGACACAGGCAAGAAGCCGGAGGTCAGTCACAGAGCAGCTGCTCTTGGGGACGGGGCGGGGTGGGCACAGGACACCCAGCGTCGGGGCGGGCGCTGGCTACACCCATGCAGAACGCACATCGACTGGCACCTGCACCTGCACCTGAGCCCCCTGCAGTGCATCAGGCATCAACACGGAGGGCCCAGCCACACCTGCCTCGGGACAGTGCTTCCCAAGAGGGACCACAGGTCTTGGGGACCCAATGCCCGGCCTCTGTGGGGCACTGCATGACCCAAGAGCCCTGTGTTCTGTGGCTCCTCCCAGGAGGATGGGCAGCGAGAGGGGCCAGTTCGGGAGAAATCGAGGCTAAGGGACTTGTTCTGGGCCTACAGGGGTCCAGAAAGCCCAGGTACCTGGGCTCCTGCTGTGGTCCTATAGTGACCAGCTGGTGACCGGGGAGCCCAGAGTCCCCATGCCTCAGCCTCCACATCTGTAAAATGATGAGGAAGAACACGGGGATCCTGGGTGGGTTCAGCCCAGCAGCGCAGCCCCTGTGAACACGGGGAGGACAGCAGCTGTCACCTGGCCCTTCCAGTGGAGAACACTCTAGCACCCACGACCCCACTCAGAGCGCTGCCCCCTCACAGATGCCCACAGCAAGCTGTTCCTCGGGGGCGGCTGCCTACGGCCAGCGGGAAGCCACGTGCGGGGCTCTGGGGCTGGCCACGGCTGGGTCTCTGCCTCCTCCTCTAGGAACGCTGCCCCTCCCTCTTCAGACAGGAGACCAAGGCCCTGAGAGCTAGCACTCAGGACGTTGTCGCATGGCTGAGCCGAGCTGCAGGAGATGGTGGGAAATGGAGATGTCACCCGGAGGACGTGGTTCAATGTTGGAGTTCCTGGGGCTGCAGAGCGAGCAGGAGAGCAGCGTTGGGCCGGCCCCCGCCACTGCCTGGGCTCTTCTAGAAGTCTTCAAAGTCAACCTGACCTTGATTTCCACCTCTTGAGCTGACTTCAGTATTTAACCACAGAAACAGGTTCTAGAAGTCCAATGCAGTCAGCAGTTCCCAACCCTCTGACCCCCAGAGCCAGAGCTGGTCCATGGTGAACCCCAGGGTTGTGTGTGGATCCTGCGAACACAGGGAACCAGGGGTCCCCCGAGACATGGGGAGCAAGGCCCAAGTTCACCTGCACTGCCAGCTCCATCACAGCGGCCAGTGCACCTCGGGGTGTCCCCTGCACAGACTTTGCTGTCCTTGGATGATCAGAATCGCCTGCACTAGGTGTGTGTGTCCGTCTTCTGTGACCACGGGAACAAATGACTCCACCCCAGTGGCTTCAAACAACAGAAATTCTCTCCCATTCAGGAGACCAGAAATGTGGAGTCAGGTCATCAGCGGGCTCGAGGGAGGACCCGCCCTGCATCTTCCCACCTGTGCAGACCCCAACGTCAGGGGGTGTTCACAGGGTAGGGGTCCTCCCCCAGGTGACAGTTGGAGGTGAGCTGCCTCATCCGCCCCAGGTGTCCCAGGGCCTGTGTGCACACTGCTCCTGCCCCTGGCTCTGTCTTTTGTGGCCCCCACGGTGTCCCTCCACATCCCTCACCTTCCCCTAGTAAGGATGTGCCTCACCCCAGGAGGCACTTTGACCCAGGGCCTTGACTTAATCTCATCAATGGAGACGCTTTTATTCTCCCAAATAAGATGATTTTGGTAAAGGTCCATATCTCTGGAGGGGTCATCATTCGAGCCACTGTAGTCACCCTGGGCTTGCTGGGCATCCTGCAGGGGCCTCCTGTTCGCCAGCCCTGAGCCAGTGGTTGGAGAACTTGTGATGGGCACAGCAGAGTGGCCCCTGCCCTCACAGTGCACAGCCCACCTGGGGGCTGGTCAAGGACCAGGTGATGAGGGTGCCGAGAGGAGAGGGACGTGCTAGTGGCTGTAGATCCCAGAGGAAGGTCAGGGAGGGCTTCTCAGGTGACTTCTACACCAAGTCCCAGTAGGTCAGTAGTGACCACACTGAGGGTCAGCTTTACCCCGGGGCAGCGGGAGCCCCCTAAGGTCCACAGGCAGGAGAGCAGCAGTGTCCAGCTGCCAGGGACTCTGCATCCTGCCCCGCACCCAGACGTCCAGGGGTGCTCCTCCCACCCATCATGGGCAACCCTCAGCAGGGACCCTGCCTGGCAGAGGACAGCCCTGGCCAGTCTGAGCTGCAGAATCCTTGCCTAATGTTTGAGCCTAATTGATCAGTGTGCAAACCCGGGAGGCCTTGGACCTGCAGGACTGAGGGGGCGTGGCGCTCACTTGTGCTGTCACTTCTAGTTATGTAGTGAGAGACAGAAAGTTAGGTGTCTGCTTCTCGAGCAGGGGACTGGTTCCAGCATCTGCACCAGAGGAAACACAGGAATCTGTCACGGCAGTGGCTGTCACTGTTAGGAGATGTGCTTGAACCAGGCACCAGAAACCAGGTGGGCCTCACAACAGCTGGAAGCCATGGGCTGATATCCCCATGTGACAGAGGAGGAAACAGGCTCAGAGAGGTAGTGACCTTTCCCAGGTACAGACACCAGGCCACATGTGGCAACTGGATTCTTTTGATAGAGTCAAGACAAAATTCTGGGTCTGGGGATGTGGCTCAAGCGGTAGCACACTCGCCTGGCATGCATGCAGCCCAGGTTCGATCCTCAGCACCACATACAAACAAAAATGTTGTGCCCACCAATAACTAAAAAAATAAATAAATAAATATTAAAATTCTCTCTTTCTCTCTCTCTCTCTCTCTCTTTAAAATAAAAAAAAAAGACAAAATTCTGCAGGGAACCAAGCGTCGCATTCCTGTCCCCACCCCTGGTTTTTATGTCCTGGTTTTGGGTACACTTTTATAAAGCAGACGTGTGTATGTTCTGCCTTAGGTCATCGAACTGTTTGCTGTAAGCATTGAATATACTTACTTCAAAACAGTCATTGTAGAAACATTTTCCTCAAGAATTTTGGGTCAAAAAGTGAAAAAAACAACAGGTTTCCACTGTGATGTATAACTCTAATGTGCCAATTAAAAATGTGGAAAAATAGAAAAATGATAACACAATAAATAAACCCTGAAGTCAGGTGCAGGGATGCACATCTAATCCCAGCTGTTCGGGAGGCTAAGGCCAGCACCGACACTTCGGAGAGTAGCCAAAGCTATGCCTAGAGGAAAATTCATAGTCCCTTAAATATCTACCTGAGACTTCCAGTTCATCTTCTGTGTGTTATGTGTTGCCACAATAGTGTTGCTTAAAAATCGCACCCTGTGGTTCCAGGCTGTGTTCAGTCAGGACTGTGGAGGTGGGTGGAGTCCCCAGCTTGGCCACTCATGCTTCAGTCTTGGGCTAATGAGGCAGCTTTGCACCTTGGCTGGGCCCGTCCCCATCTCGGGGCTACTCTGTGCTGACCTGGCTGCACCTGTCACCTAGAGGGTGCTTCCCTGCCCCCCTCCTCTAGTTACCGCCTGTTGGCCCTTCAGGTCTCAACCCCACTCTGAGTGGTCTCCACTGGACCCCCAAGACCCAGGTGCCCACCCTCTGGGCTCTGCCAGGTCTGGCACCACTAGGCACCTCCTCCCTGCACTGTGGCCTCTGGACTGTCACCAGCTATTGGCTCCTGGAGGGCAGGGCCTGTTTTTGCTGGCCCCTCGGTAGCCCCTCACCTGTCCCCTTGAGAAACAAGGTATTCAGAGGCTTTTCGTCCCCAAAACCAGGAAGATTCTGGGTGAGAGAGAGCCCAGCCTCCCCCATGACCTGTCCTCTGCAGGAGCATGCGTACTGTGAGGTGACCCAGATGGTGCTCCTCAGAGTGACCGTGACATGAAGGCAGAAGGGCCTGTGCTCTCTGGCCACCCTGCTTGGTTACTGCTGCTGAGTGGACCTGGAACTACCTGCAGGTCACAGAGTCCCTCTGACAGGCAGTGGCCAGGCCAGCATCCCAGGCTGAGCCCTCCCTGCCAGGCCAGTCGGTGACCCCGGGCAGCCCATGTGCTCCTGCCTACTTGCCTCCCCACCCCAGCCTGCCCAGATTCTCTGCGGACTGGATATGGTGCCTGTCCCCAGCTTAAGAGGTGCCCCAGGGTTCCACGACAGCTGGATCTGGTTCATCCCAATCCTCTTGACTCCGTCGTTTTAAACCCCATTTTCCCTGGGAAACCTTTGAATTGAGAAATCTGATTTTTGGATTTAGCCTCATTTCTCAGCGTCCTGGTTCCTGTCCAGTCCCCCAGGCCAGCTGCCCTCGCTCTGAGTGCTAAATCAGGGAGGCCCACTGCCCTGCCTGTCCCCCACCCCCAAGGTGGCTACCTGGCTGCCTCGTTCCTGGGGGGACCTGGGAACACCGGCTCCTCCTCATTCCAGCCCCCAGAAGCCGCTAGCCTCCAGTGTCTGAACAGCAGCCCCAATTCCCAGTCACTCCCCTGGCTCACGCGGGCTTTCTGGGGCCTGCACATGCCCATTCTCTCCTGCCTCTGCTGGCCCCAGCTGAGTTCCAATGCAGAGGGGTCAGGAGACAGGGCCCAGCCAGAGATGACATTTCACAGTTGACCCCAGATGCTTGGGTCGTGTCTCATCTGAGAATCTCGGCTTCTAGAGCCAAAGCCAGCAGCCCCCCAGACAAGATCACACCTGAGGAACCCAAGTCTCTGGGTGAGAGATGAGGCTCTGCCCTTCAACCCGGAAGCACAGGCTGGGAACTCTGCCTTGCCTGGGATCTGGCCCCTGGGTTCCCATGAGCCTTTGCACCTGAGGGAATGACACCGGCCCTCCTGGGTCCTTTACAAGGACCCAGGGCTGTGCACTGAGCTCCGTGGGGAACATCTGAACCCCTTGTCCCATGGATTTGCTGAAGTCCAGGCCCTGTGGACCCATCCCCAGACCAGTGGTGACACTGTGTGGTGTGGGCAGGGACAGTGCTGTGTTCAATGGAGGAGGGGCCAGGCCTCCTCCAGAGCAGGTGATGAGGAAGCTCCGGGAAGCAATGTTCTTGCTGCGGGGGAGACGCAGTCCCTGCAGGGGACATGGCCAGGAGCCCCATCCCCTCTTCTCTGTCCCCACCCTGCGGCAGAACCCTGCTGGCATTGTAGGGGAGGAGTGCCATCAGCCAGGGCTGCTCCCAGGCCACCATTGAGACCCCCCTGAGGCCTCCGGCCATGTGTGAGGCTGCTTGTCCCTTGTCCTCTGCCAGCATCCCGAGGTGGGGACACTCACGTGCAGCCAACTGGGGCTTGGCTGAATCTACTCTTGAATATCAATCAGGCCGCCATGCCCAGCCAGGGGACCCAGACTGACTAATAAGCAAAGCTTTCACCCCAAACTGGGTCTGGGGAAGGGGAGTGGCAGTGCCGGGCAGCCGCCAGGTGTGGGCTTGACGTGACCGGAATGGGAAGCCCCCCGGGAGCTGCATGCCACAATGAGGCCCGTGCCCACGCCCGTACTTGCCTGGGGACCACCAGGCAGCTTGGGGAGCAGGGTCCCCACAGGCAGGTGGAGCCAAGGGAAGCCTTCAACTCAGTCCTGCCTGAGAGGGGGACGGAGGGCACGGCGTTCCCAGGGGGAAGGGCAGCGCTATCTAGGCAGAGGTGGGGGTGCAGCCTCTTGGGGATGCTTGGTGCCCACCCTGGGGTCCGGCTGGCATGTACCATGGGGAAGCCCTGCAGGGTCCTCCCCACCCCAGCCAAGGGCCAGGGTCACCTCTCCAAGCTCCTCCTGCCCTCAGCTGCTTGCCCGATCCGCCACCTCAGGAGAGGTGGGCTGCCTGGGCACCCTGCCCCAGGAGGGCCAGGACCCTTGGCCCCCTCATCCTCCCCACAGCCAGGTCCTCAGGGGACCCGAGGGCTGTTGTCGGACAGCTGGACCCCAGCACTGCTGCTTACCGGCTCTGCGACCTCTGAAGAGCTACTGTGCCTCAGTTTCCCCTTATGTACAATGAGTTGGGGAACAGCCATCTCGGGAGTTACTGGGATGACCACGTGGCTGTGTGGCCCCGGCCAGACTCTGTGCCTCTCTGAGCTGGGTTCCCATGTGTGGGAGGGTGGTCACACACTGGGCCAGGTGTGACCCCACGAGTGGCCCCTGGAAAATGCCACAGTAGTGTTTGGACTCAGGTGAGGCTGGTGTTTGGGGCCCAGGTCATGCTGAGGTCAGCTCAGGTGGCCCGGCCTCTCCCCTCCTGCACCATGCAATGGCATCTCCCTCACCCTGTGAGGACAGTCTGGGCCTGTGCTCCCTTCACAGAGATGGACCCATCTACTGTCACCACGACCGTGGGAGGCAGATGGTGGTGTCCCAGACAGAGAGATGGCACAGAGAGGTGCTGTGCCACTTCCAAGACCACACAGCTCCCCTGGGCAGGATGGGGATTATAGCTGGAGAAGTCGCTCCCAAGCCCTTGCCCTGGACCACCACATGGTGACATTGATGTGGCATCACATGCCTGTGCATGCTCCCCAGGGAGCCCTGATCTGTCCCTCGGTTCTAGAGCCCATCAAGTAATAGGATTCTGTTGGATGCCATGGCACAGATCTGTAATTCCAGCCACCCGGGAGGCTGAGGCAGGAGGATTGCAAGTTTGAGGCCAGCCTCAGCAAGACCCTGTCTCAAAAGACACAAAGGGCCAGGGTGTGGCTCAGAGGTAGAGTGTCCTGAGGTCCACCCCAGTACAAGAGGGACAGCAGGCTCCCGACACACTGGGAAGCATCTCGTCTGAGCTCATGCAGGCAGCTCAGCCACGCTTCCGCTCCGGAAGGATGAGCTGGCCAGAGAGGCCGGCTCCATCTGGGGGGAAGGACGTGGGCCAGTGTCCTCTTTCCTGACCAAATGTAAACATGGAAGGACAGGCCAAGCTCAGCAGGGAAGCCCGAGGACCTGGCTGCGGCCTGTCCCACCCGCCCCTGGGAGCTGGTGACCATGTCCAGCTTCTGAAGAGTGGGGATTCGTTGACTTAGTGACTACTGAGGGCCACCAGGCAGTGGGGACAGAGCAGGTCCCTGTCACACCCCAGTGTGACATACATCCAGTAAGGAGGCAGACGTCCAGTAAGATCTATGTGACAAGGCTGAGAGAGGATCTGGACGCTAGAGCAAGACCAGGACAGCCTTGATGGTGTGGGGACAGTCGTGCCACCGATGTCATTGTGCTCTGTAAGGACAAGCCAAGAGGAAGCTTGCCGGGGCTTGTCCACACGGTGCATGCACACAGTAAGTGCTTAATACACGCAGCCTGTGCAGCGGGGCTGTTGGCGCTGTTCTCTGTTCTCCCATCGGTGCTTGGGCCGGCTCTGGGTAAGCCAGAGGCACCAGGCAGGATAGCCAAGGTGGCAGCTCTGAGGCCCTGGACACCCTCGAGGCACCTGCTGCTCCTGCTCCTGTGGACGTGGCCTCCAGCGGACTGTGGCCCCATGCCCTGGGGAAGCTCAGCCAGGACCCTGGGCACCACCCCCTGCCTGCTAGTCTGGTCCTGTTCCCTTCCGCGTCCCCTGGTCCCTTTCTGTGGCCACGCACAGTGAAAGTTGCCTGTGGAGCTTTGGCCACCTGTGTGACAGTGGGCAGTTTCTCATTTTCCCCTCGAGTGGTTTCAGGGCCCCTTCAACCCGCAGCGAGGACACAGCATGAGAGCAGGCACAGGAGCAGAGGGGACCCGGACACTCCCCGCCCTGCCCCCACCAGAGAGGGGGTGGGTTTGCCACGCTGGCCCTGGCTGTGGCCTGGGAGCCGGAAGGAGTGTCATCAAACACAGGGGCACACAGCCCCAGCAGCCCCCTGAGACTCCTGTCTGGGAAACGAGGCAGCAAACTGCACAGACGCCCTGTTCCCACAGAGGTCTGTCCCAGAGTCGGTTCCCTGAAATGTGGGGTGTGGTTCAGCCTTGGAGTTCCTTGTCCTCTGGGGTACTCCCAGGCCCCCCCCCCAAGTCTGGTCACCTTTCCCCTTGGGGCTGCAGGAGACCCGGAGCCTCCCTTGCCCGAATTCCCCGGGAAAATGCCTGTCCGTGACATGTGGGTGGCTCTGTGCCCGTTCTCCAGGATCAAAACTGAGGCTCAGATGACCCTAGGGTCAGGGAAATGAAAGTCCTATTCAACAATGGGCC
>NW_026692585.1:0-88257 GCF_021218885.2 Marmota monax
GCGCCTGTGGTCAGGACTCTAGGGACATCCCAGCAGCAGCTGAGGTACTTCATATCAGGCGTTTGTCTTCCCCACCCCCCATTACCAGCCTAGAGACATTTGTTAGAAGGAAAAACTCTCTGGTTTTTGTAGAGGGGTGAGGGGATCTGTCACCTGGAGTCTTGTACACACCAGGGATCTTTTGTGTCCACTTGGTGCTTAAATAGTCATTTGGATCTTTTTTGAATCCTTTGAGTGCTGGTGAAGGATGAGATTCAGAGAGCTAAAAGCCAGTGCCCAGAAGGTTGGGAGTTTGCTCCAATTTTTCTTCCAATCCCTCTTCCCTCACCTCCTTTTAAATAGAATCTCCAAGCACCTGAGCATGAAGATTCCAAGAATAAGTCCCCCTGGGTTGGAGGAGGAGTTGTCTGAGGAGCTCCCCTAGATACAGAAGGGCCTCACAGGGAGCAGCCCCTTGTGTCAGGAGGGACTTTGTTGGTTCGTCTGTGTAGGTGCCTGGACAGGTGCTCACCCAGTACCTCAGGCCCTCATGTTCCCTGAACATGCAGCATAGACTAGGGCACAGGAGGACGTCAGCCTGGGCTAGAACTGGAAGCTGCCTCCAGAAGCAACACTAAGCTGATCCAGAAGTGAATCCCACCAGCAAGAACAGAGGGTTTGCCTTTGCAAGAAAAGCTGGGAAGTTTTAACTGAGGATGACTTGGTTTTAGTGTTAAGCTTAGTAGGAAAAATTGACATTCTCGAATTGGTGTCTAAACCTAGAGCCAACTCCAATAACCGAGATCCAATGTTCCCTCGGATTGAATGGGAATGAAGATTCTACTCCTTGAGAGGTACATCTGATCAGGTTAAAGGACCAAATGTGGCCCACATGCCAGTGGACCACCTTCAACCTTTGTAGGCTTCCATTCCTAGGGGAATCTGAAGGAGGGACGCACTGAAGGATGGACATTAGGTTAAGCCTGCACAAGACTCGTCTTTCCACCTTGGCTGGGTCTTTATCTGTATTCTTTCAATGGTATTTAGATCAACAATCTGAATTTTTGAGATGTAGATTCTATCTAGTGTCCTAAATCATTCCTTTGGGAGTGAAGTTTTAGACTGCTAACGAGACAACTGAGTAAAACTGTTGTGCAAGGAAGATAGAAATTGGCTCGTATCAAACAAAAGGTATAGGTTTCATCTGGGATGCATCTGAGCCACTGTTTGTGTCGTCTCCACAGTACTTATGACTTAAGCTTTGGCCAGTGTCTTCAGGAATCCTGTAAGACTGGCCAAGGTAAGCTGCCCACCCCACAGCCAGCTCCTAGGGAAGACCCATAGGTTTTCTGCATTATTTCTGACCTTCTGAGCTCATGATTTTCTGCTGAGTTCATGTTGGTTCTCCACCCCTGGCTTGTTTTGCTGGATTGGAGGCTTTGGGGTCTCGTTATTTTCTACCCCAAAGTTCAGCAACTGACGGCTCTGCACAGGAGCCGCTAGCTCTGCATGACCTTTCCTGGGTCAGGAGGGACTTTGTTGGTTCGTCTGGGTAGATGCATGGAAAGGTGCTCACCCAGTACCTCAGACCCTCATGTTCCCTGAACATGCAGCATAGGCTAGGGCACAGGAGGAGGTCAGCCTGGGCTAGAACTGGAAGCTGCCTCCATAAACAACCCTAAGCTGATCCAGAAGTGAATCCCGCAAGCAAGCACAGAGGGCTAGCCTTTGCAATAAAAGCTGGGGAGTTTTAAGTAAGGATGACTTGGCTTTATATGTTAAGCTTAGGAGAAATTGACATTCCAGAATTGGTGTCTAAACTGAGAGCCAACTCCAATAACCGAGGTCTAGTGCTCCCTTGGGTCAAATGGGCATAAAAATTTTTCTACTCCTTGAGGGACTACATCTGATCAGAGATCAGGTTAGAGGACCACATGTGGCCAACATTCCTCAGACTGTTCAGGATCAAGCGGCAGAAAGTTCCCTTAAAAATCAATATCCTACTGTCTATGGTCTTGGTCAAGACTTTACATAAGACGTGAAAACTAAGAACCTTAGTTGTAGGCAACTCCAACTTGTTTGTCCAACAGAAGTTGAATTTAGCCTGGTTTATGAACCTGGTAAGTTAGTGTTGCTCTGTCCTGTGTTTAAAATGTTAACAGACATTAGTAAGGCAAGACAGATGTCTTAAGTATTTAAGATGCAGGGCCCTTTGCTTTCTGGACCTTGAGTACGGCAATATTTAAGTCGTTTCTGTTCCAAAGTGAAAACCCTGGAGTATTGCCTATGCGTTTGAATCATTTCCATTTCCGTGGGTGATTGGAAAATAATTTAGAAATAAGGCAAGTGTAGATTGGATGTTTATAATCATAGAAAACATCTGAATCTTCATAAGTAAATATTAATTGCCAAGTTCAAGTACTTTTGGGTTCAAGTCTAAAAAGTTTGACTGTTGTGTAAGTTATGTAACACATACCACGAAGATGTGATGTTTGACCACTTCTAGGTATGTTCTCTAGAAGAGAACTTGTAGAGTACATTATGTAACATAGGCCAATAGTTTGGAGGATGAGCTTTGGAAGATAAAATAGGACCCCAAATCATGTTTAATACCCAGATCCTCATACTCAAGTTGTTGTTCTATTTGAGATTTAATCAGTGTTCGCCATCTTAGATGGCAGTTTGGGGGAAGTCTTTGCTTTCCCATGAAGGTCCATTTGTAAGTTATTCCAGGTATAGTTGGTAGCCCACCAGCCTAGGCCATCCACGTGTATCAACACCAACAGCTCGAGAGACCAGAGGGAGTTGCCTGCTTCTCTGTGAAGGTGGGAAAGAGCAGCCCATCTGGCTCTGACTTAGATCAGATTCAAGTGTCGTTAAAATCGTTTCTTGCAGTGAAACCTTGCCAAGATTCAGAATCAATTCTCGGCGTTGTCACACTTCAACGTGTCCCCTTCAAAACTCACATGTTAAGCAATGCCACAATGTTCAGGTGAAGAGATTGGGTTATGAGCTCACTTCAGTGGATTCATCCATTTGGATGGACTAACCGGGCGATACTAACTGGGCGGGGTTTGGGGTAACTGGAGGTGGATTGGCCCTGGGGGTGCAGCACCAGGACTCTGTCCCTGGGTCCTTTTCCACCTGCCATGACCCAAGCATCTTTCCCTCCACCATGATGTCCTGCCTCACCTTGGGCCTAGAACAATGGGGTTGGCCAACCATGGACTGAGATCTTTGAACAGGCCAGTCAGTAGAGTTGTCCTCCAGGTTGTTCTTGTCAAGTACTTTGATAAGACAGAAAGTTGGTTAACATTACCACAAGGCAAACTAGAAGAGTTGTGTGTCAATCCTTTGGAAAAGTGATCGACACCAGGAACAGCATCCCTGTGCATCATCACCCGATTCAGAGATCATGTACTTCTAGGAGGCCCAAGCCTCCATCTCTTTTGTAACCACACAACGGCCGATTCATGTGAGACCTAACTTGGCCTTCTCACATACTAGACTTTCCCCAGCTGGGGAACCATCAAGCATTCCCAAATAAGCAAGTCAAGCCCCTTATAATCAAGGGAGTTACAACGGGGAACAGCAACAGGGTCATTTCAGACTGTCCCTTGCCCGCCCCCGTCTTATGCTGAGGGTAAGCCTTTCCTTAGGTTTATAGTTTGACTTCTTGTGGTCAAGTCCATCCATGTTCCAGAGGGAAGAGGACACCTTGGGAAGACCAAGGCCCCACCCAGCATGCGGGTTTCCCATCTCCTACTACCCACCCTCTCTTCCTTCCTATAGGAAGCTCTACATATGGACCAAACCCCTTTCGAGTCTTGAAATGGGGCAGTCTATCTTCAGAGTCAGACTCAACTAAAACTTTCCTTTTGCCAATTCATCTTCAAGTTCTGGGTTGACCAGCGAGCGGCGTGGACATTCAACCCCAGAGGTAGCACGTTCCCTTCTGCCTCCATGCTTTATTTAGTTCTGGAAGGGCTATGTTGTTTTTTTCCAAGAGGCACAGGGCACTGAGTAAGACTTCCTAGAGAACAAAGCAAATGGATTTACAGACAGTAATGGGCATGTTAGAGTCCTTTGCTGTTTCTGTAGCTGTGTTAGGCTGAGATACCAAATGGCTACAAAACAGTCTGAAGCTTCACAGGATCTCAACGTCACTCATGCAGCAGAGCCATCTAGTATAAAGCCATTGCGTGCCCTCAGATCAAACATGGTGGGGCTGAGAACAAGGATCCTGAGATCAACTTTCCAGGTAGTTCAGAGATTGAGTGAAGTTGACAGATTTCGCAAGTGGAGGCATTTTAAGAATGTTTTGGAAACTCCATGCTCAGCAGCAGTTTTCTAGGGACAGTTGGTCACTAGAATCCGTTTAGTATCTACCACTTTGTGCTCAGGCTGAGGTTTAAAGAAATGGTGTGCAGATAGAGAATCCAAACAATAGCCTAGAATTCCAAGGCCAGTCTTGTTATGTAGGATTTCAGAAGAATGACTGCCTTCTGAGCATGTGTTACCATCTATAAGAATGACCCCAGCTCAGTTCAGCCTCAGAAGGACTACTCTGAGGAGGTAGAGCACTATAGAGACCTGCAGGTAGGCCTCAGCAAATCCCTCACACAGGGCAAATGAAGACGATTGGGAAACCTCGATCTACCCAACTGGATAGAAGTTGTATCTTAAGATTTCAGATACAGAACAGATGTGAGGCTGTAGGACCATCAAGAGAAAGTGATTCCAACAATGAGGATTCCGTTTTGATAAGACTAAGGAATGTTCCGGTTTTAAAGGTGGCTCCTGGGGACTGGGCCAAAGGAGCCCAGACTCCCCAACCACCACTGTTTCAGGAGAGGCTCAGCGGGACTCAGATTTGAATCGGCCTGTGCTCAGACCATCAACCTGGTGGGCTGAAAGTAAGGGCGTCCATTAATGGAGGCCTCCCTGGCCATCACTGGCACGCCTGGTCACTGACCTGGGGAGTCCATGTAAGTAGAGCTGGTTCCGAGTGGAGGTCAAACCCTTGAAGTGGGCCAAGTTAGGGCTTGGGAGTGGGGCCGACACCCCATCCCCAGATCCAGCACGGCTCCAGCAGCCAGTGGGCAACCCATTCCTGCGTGAGCCGCTGTTGGTTTCCAGCAACTTCATTGACCAACTCTGTGGTGGCAACTCCGAGATGTTCTGGCCACACCCCACTTCTCTGGGCTCACAGCCTTTCTGTCCAGTCTCAACTGTGGCCCACAACGGCCTGCTTCCAGTTGTCTTCTGGAATGCTCCCTTCTCCACCAGGAGGCTCAACCCCGCCCACTCACTCCCACTTCAGTGTCCGCCCCCAGAGTTGTCTGGTGTCTCAGGCCAGAGCCCACGTGCTCAGACCCCGAGTACACTCATCTCTCAAGGGACTATCACCCATCAGGTAGGGCGGCCATAGCGATGCTACCATGACAGGTCGTTTGACAGGAGCCAAGGTTTAGGTTCTAAACAGTTGTTACCGTTCAAATGTCGTAGGACGGTCACTGCAGAGCATTAGCTGAGGGTCTCTACACAGCTGTGTGGTTCTGGATAAGTGGGAGAAAAACAACCAAGGCTTTGGATACTGCCAGACTCCAAGTCTGGGACCAGTATGCAGTCCCATCAACTAGGGACTATGGATTGACTTCTATTTACTCCCAGGGCCCCAAGGAAGGTAGTTGACCGAGACAGGTGTTATAAGGCTAAGCAGCACATGATGGGTCAACTCAAGCCTTTGCTATGCCATTCAGACCTGGATGGCTTGTCCCTTAAGATCAGTGACTACTCAATCCAGTAACGGACCACAGCATCCGTGGGTGCCCACAGCCACCACATGGTCAACACTGCCCTTGAAATCTTTCTCCAGAGGCCTCTGCATTCAAGGCTATGTTCACAGGCACCTGCCCACAGCTAGTGACC
This sequence comes from Marmota monax, assembly GCF_021218885.2. Classification (NCBI taxonomy): domain Eukaryota; kingdom Metazoa; phylum Chordata; class Mammalia; order Rodentia; family Sciuridae; genus Marmota; species Marmota monax. Next base: position 5,911 of record NW_026692585.1, read on the forward strand.
CTCTGGGGGCAGGGAGAGGTGACGGGAGGCAACGGTCAGTTGTGTTCACCTCCGTACACCCCTTTTACTCCCTTAAGTCCAGGGAGACCCGCTCTGACCAACATGGCCATGCCACCAGGATAATTTTCCCTTGAGCCTTTGTTGGCTCTCCAGCAAGACGGACAGGTTGGCTCCACTGGGCACTGCTCAGAATCCTGCTCTACCTGGACACACCCTTATGGGAAGGGCAGCCCTTGGACAGTTTCTTAGTCATTAGCACACTCCCCCTTTCAGTAAGGGCTTGGGACAGTTAACACCAAGAGAAGGGTCAGAACAGTGACAAAGGTCCTCAACCCATCACCAAGCTTGGCCCTCAGAAGGGTCAGGCATCCACAAGAACTAGGAAATTTGACTCAACACAACTAGAGTTCAACTTCCCTTTTCAGCGATGCCGTTTTTTCCTGGTTCCAGAATAAGCTCTAGGACGTCAGGTTTTGCCAGGTCCATTTTCTCATCTTTTGTGATTCTTGACCCATTTAAAGGGTTCTGCCCATTTTGCAACATATTTCTCAACTCAAACCTCAGGAGGGCCACGTGTTCCCATGGGCAGGGTTGTACATCCTGGCCTAATGTAATTGGTGCACTAAGTTGGCACCTCACAGCAAGTACTTGAGGGCACTAGGCATTGCTGGTGACCCCAATCACATGCACTTGAACCAAGTGGTTCCAGACTGGATACCCTCCTGCCTCTGGGCACCAAGTATTGAAGGTGGCGATGCCCAGACTCTGCAGCTATCTCATTTCTGCTTTATGTTCCATTCATCCTTTGGATTTGGTTATTCAAGTGCCTGGCGAGCTACGTGGCCAACAGCACCAGTAAAGGTTCAGTCTATCAGTAGCTTAGGTCTGCAAGCATGAGCTCCCAGCCTAACCCTGCAGTCTCATTTTCAGACACCACTCCCCCAAGCTTCCTTCATGCCTAGAAACGGAAGAGGTTAGAAGGCAGAGGTCAGCGATAAGCTTTATGTTGTCCTAGGAAGGTCCTAGAATGCCAGGGCAGCGTTTTAGGCAACCATCTCAACTCCCAGATACACCTGAGCCAAAAGAACATTTCTGCAGATGAAACCATTCAAGTATAGCTGGGTGATGTGGGTGGCAGAGCATGAACTAATGGAGTCACATCCCCAGGGAGACATTTATTCAAGAACAGGAGAACCAACTTGTTCTGTTCAATATTTGATCAGTGATTTGGATAGAGACACAGGTCTGATCAATAATGGTGCAGTTTCTAAGAGACTTCAATAGTTGTTTCATTCCAGTCTGCTAATCTTTGACTCCTCCACAGCCAAGGTTAATTTAAGGTTCAATCAAAACACAAGTCTAAGAAGATCTCAGCAGAAGACACTTAAAATTTCAACTCGCAACAGGATACCGTTCGGCCAGAAAGGCCGATGCAAACACAGACTGCCTAGACAGTCAGGGCCTCAAAACAATAAGCCAGAGGAAGAATAAGCATGCTAGGCCAGGGGACCCTTCATCTCCTCGCTACCAGAACCCCGCCACTGTTGGATCAGGACATTTCCTCAGTCTGTGCAGTCGCCAGCTCTTCATCCTGACCGGCAGGCATTGGAAGCTGGTTGTCCACAGGAGCAGCACAACTTTGAAACCCGATTTGGGGGTCCCCTTCCCCTTCTTTCCTCCCTAGGTAGCTTTATGAACTTTATAGACCAGGTATTACTACCTCCCACCTCCCGGTGTCAAGACAGAGCAGCCTGTTGTCCGTACTTGGTGACAGGGGTGCATTGAGCCAGCACTTTAGACTACAATCGGGTGCAGTGGAGGCCACCAGCTTGCGGCTCCCGGGAATGTCCTTTCCACCCTGTGTCCAGGCTGCAGTCAGTGGTCAGGGCTTTAGTCATGCATTTGTACTGACCGAGAACAGTTTCCAAGCGGCATGTGATCCTAGAATGGAAGGAAGCCATGTTCAGTTTACGGTACCATGGCCACTCTTGGTCACTGGGGTGACCACTCTCACACTGAGACTGTATACAAGGCCACCAAGTCTGCCCAAGACCCAGAGATTGTGCCTTGTTAGTGGTTAGGTGATCACATGTTGCCAAGATCAAGTAATTGTCTAGTGTCATAAGACTCAGGTGGCATGGTGACAGGGTGTGCTTTCCAAGTCATTGTAGCCTTTTTAAGGCAGGAAACACAAAGGTAGAGACACTTTGATTTCTTACCAAAAGGGGCTGTAGGACTCCAGTGTCAGGTCAACAGTCATTATTTAGGACTACAGGGTCAGAGTTCTGATGAGGTATGAGACTGGAGGTCGTGTATGTGCTTAATTGATTCGAAGAATGCCCCCATTTGATAGAGGTCAAGAATGGCCAGGAAAGTGGTTCAAGGTCATGTAGACGCAAGATGCATACCCAGGCTCAGTTCCTTGCAAGTGTTAGGAACAGCATCTCATTGCTATGGAGACGAGCATGTGGTACCAGGACCGGTGCCCCAGGGCTGGAGAAACCAGCACTACCAAGTGCTGAGCATCTATCTGGTGCCAGTGACATATCATCCCCAGGAAGCTGTTCCCAGCCCAAGAAGGAGCCCTAGGCTAAGTCTGATTAGATTGACATCTTGTTTTCTGGTCTTCACCAGCTTTCTGGAGCCTTCCCATCCCCAGCCCCTGTCCTGTTATCAGCTTTGAGCAGGTGGGTTGATATTAAGGGCTCTGATAAAGCTCCCTAAGTGGCAGCAAGCTGTAAATATTCCCACTGTTGCCATTTGTTTAGCTAGCTGGGAAAGTGCCTGAAGGTGGTCCTCGGTCACAGGCAAAGGGATTACTGAAGCCCTGAACACTGACTGCAGCCTGGACACAGGGTGGAAAGGATATTCCTGGGAGCTGCAAGTTCAGTGGTGTCATCACCAAGCAACAGGCAAGGGTGCTACAGAGAACTGTTGAGAAATGGGCAGAGACCACCCCCCCAGTCCCGCAGTGGAGTTATATAAAGCACCTAGCAACAGGTCTCTGCAGCATCTCATGTGCCATCTGCCCGGGTGGCTGTGGGTGTGGGGTCTGATAGACACATACAGCAGGGACGCACTGGTCATGCAGATAAGATAATCTGCCTATGAGCACAAGAAAGGATAAAGCCCTTGTGCAAATCCTGCCCCACATTTCAGAGCCACAGTTTTAACACTCTGGCTGTAAACCATCCAAGTAGCTTCCCTGTTAGTAGGTTGCTGTTTCTAAGTGCACATCTGTTAAGGGCTAGGGTGCAGTGAGGATGCCCGGGAAGAATGAGGAATAGCTGCTCGTTGGGCATGCGCCCTGGATGCCAAGGCCTGGGCCTTAAAGGCTCAAAGGAGGATTCAGTAAGGCCAGCCACTGAAGTTCAAGTTCAGGCAATCACCACAAGTTCAAGCATGTTCAAGGTAAAAGTACATCAATACCAAGATTCTGACTTCTTTGCCTCCTTGGCAAATCCAAATTATACAGACATCCTGCAAGGAACCCAACTTATGCAGATATCTTGCAAGGAACACTGCTTAGAGACATTTGTGCCCATTTAGAACTTAATTTGAGGACATTGACAGAAGACTGTATCGGGACAGTTAACACCTGCCCATAGGGCATGATTGGGTTTGAGAGCTCCTGGTGCTTTGGTTTCAAATACCCTGGACAATTTCCTGGTTATTTTCCATCTTTGGCTCCAATGACTAAGGTGCTACGCAATAGAGCATGCGTGTCCTTTGGCAACACCAATATGGAACCTTCTTGAAGCCAGCAGAAGTCCCTTCTAGAGATCCACACCATAGAGTTGCCAGTTTGTGAGGCTATGTGTACAACAAGGTTTAGGGGCCAAAAGTCCGAGCAAAAGCAAACTGACCTTGGTTTGGTAGTAGGCGTGTTAAGGGCCATTGCACCCTAGTCAGCTGAGCTATCGCTGGTTGGCTTAGTTTCCTTTATTAGGAAAGCCATCCATCTATGTTGTCTACAAGAAGACAAGTCACAGGTGTGACATAACATTCTGACAGTGATCCAGAAAGAGGAGGGAAAGCTACGCTTAGGTCAGACAAGTCCAAATGCAAAGGAAAGCTTGTCCGTAGTGAATAATGGAACGATGGGGACACTCCTCCAGGAGAATTAACCCTTCACATCTACGTGTCCCCTAGTGAAAGCATCGAGGGTCCAGGCAAAAGCTGAAGGAAGCGATACATGGTTTGAAACATGGACACCCTTCTTTTTGCTGTTGACAGACCCACAAGAGAGCCCATGAAGACAGACGAGTGGAATAGTCAACTTCATCTGCTGAAGACTTGCAGTTCGTTTAGCATAGTGCACATTCAAGATCACCTAGGACAATCGCCAAGGTAGACTACATCTTGCTACATAGGACAACTAGGCCCAGAGAAGGCAGCAGATGCCTTCTTGATGGCATTCATATGGGACATGAACCGTTGCTGCCCCCCCACCCCGAGCATAGACCCAGGGTTTGTGTCTGCACAAAGCATCTGTTAGGACTTTAGGTATGATGCTCCCCAAACTGGGGAACAAGTCAGGGTTCTCAGGATGAATGTCCACATCTAGTCATGGCCCTTGAGGAACAAGGCCAGGTACATTGCCTGGTGCAAGGAGGGACCCCTGATCCTGAGCTTGCACTGTGTAGACACTTACAGGGATGACAGTGTTAAGTATCTTCCCGACCACTCCTCAGGAGATGCTAGGTACAAGTCACCTACCTACTCACAAATCCTGGAGGTGAAATTGCCTGGATCCCACAGGCCAACCAAGCCATGTCTTACACCACATGACCTCACTCTCCCAGACTCAGCCAGCCATGGCCCAATCTGCTTGTCAACAGACCCGAGACCCTGGCACAGAGGAAGGTGCTAGACCAAGTTCAACGTGCATGTGAATAAAACACAAGGCATCTCGAGGATAGATGTTGAAAGCTTGTTTTCACTTAGAACAAGCTCAAGGGATTCAAGCCCTGGGGATTCCAGGAAGCCAGGCCTGTGTCAAGCTGCATCACTGGGGTCCAGTTCCCCCAGGACTCTTGACACATTCCCTTCTACTTGCAATTCTGTGCTTATGTCTGTCCATAATGGAGCCCATTAGCACACTCCTGTCATGTGCCACTCCCCTTAACTACAAGGGTCTGCCATGTTGGGAACATAGAGGACACAGCCACCTTCTACCTTGTCAACCAGGGTGCAGAGTCAAGCAGGATGCACATGGAGATTAAAATACATCAAGAGACTGTTCACATGATTGGTTGCAAATTGCATTTTTGCAGCAATTTGGAATCTCAATGGAAAGAGTCAAGCACCTTGACAGATTGAGATTCCTCAACCTGGCACCACTAGGAGATGTGAGCGGCACTTCACTTGGGTTCTGCGACTCCGTCTGGGTTTCGCAACTCTGCGATAGTCATGCAGCATGGACCCTATGTTCACTGGGAGATTCAGAGATTATTTACATGATATAGTGCTAAATTCACTCAAGGCCTTCCCACGTGCCACTTAGGAGTGCCACCACTTGAGGTTCAGTTCCTTTAGAGGGTGCGCCTCACACAGGATGCAGCCTGTGTTTCTATACGTTCTGCAGCTCCATTAGCTTGACTGTGTGGAAGAGTGAACATGGACTCATGCACCCACCACTTGAATGTGAAGGTCTTCAGTCCACTTCAATCTAAAGCAGATCTGTTTGATATCAGCAGCAGATAGTCACGGGACCTGGGCCAGGTTGGCAGATGGGGAAGCACACAGCAGGTTCAGGCCAACTCCGACACTTGAGATCATCTCAGTCTAGACCCCAAGAAAACACATTGGGTTAGCATTAGCCCTCCCACGAGTCCATCCTAGGGCCAGGCACGTTCATATAATCGCCTTCTTACCACTTGCCATTGCACAGGTGAGGCTAGGTCTAGGGTCATGGAGTTACAGTGAAGACCAGTCTCACCCAGAATGGTGACCACAGTGGGTTACTGTGGGAGTCCTCCAAACAGAGGACTTTTGTGCCTTTGCCTTTCTGTAGCATGATTCCAGAGTTCCTTCCTGAGGGAGGCCAGAGGCACCGACAGTGTTCTCATATCCAAGAACACAGCCCAGACACTGAGAACCTGTGTCTTGGGAACCCATTTCCACCACAGAACTCATGGTGGAAAGAGGCTTTAAGAATGCAATCAATGTGGAAATGTGGCAGCAGGAAGTCCCTGATGAGGGCACATTAGGTAGCCAAGAAGCCGAGATGCACTTTCCTAGCTCCGTCAGCATCTCACGGAGTGTAACAAAGCCTGGTGTCCGACTGCAGGTCAATTTCAGCTCTGCCCACAAGACTGGCTTGGCTGTGAGGTGCTTTGAATACTGGTCACTTCAACAAGAAGTAAGGGCACAAGTCAAGATCCTTATTCATCTTTTGAGCAACAAGGTATTGATCCCCAGTCTCCCTACTAAGGCCATTTCTTGCAGTTTCTCAGAAAGAATGCGATTATAAGATAGTTTGGTTTAGCATTCAGAATGTAGACTTTGAGGTCAGGGGTGGTAAGCCAAACCAAGTGTTGAGACACTTCAAGTGGTTTACCAGTACATCATGGTGTCTTACGGCTTAGCATGGACCTAGGCATGTACTCGTGTGTTTAGTCATGCTGAGACCAAGAACGTTACTTAAGGTATACTGGTGTTCCCAATGAATTTGAGTGTTCAGCCAAGCTGTACCTAAGAGATTGGCTAAGCTTTGAGACTTGTCACTGACACGTTGTGAGTCATATTCAATGCATAGGTGTATCTCGTCTTCCCTTCCATGTTTGGTCTCCCAAGCTAATGGGGACCTTGCGGTGGGACTGTGTATAACACAAGGACTTGTAGGTCACAGAGCACATCTGACTAGATGGATTGTCCCGTTGTCCATAAAAACCGAACTTCTAGGCAGCCATAGTGGGTGGCCTCTGAAGGCCCTCAGCTTCTAGAGGAGCTGTCAAAGTCATGTCCCAGAGGCATGCTGGGACAATTCTCATTTGCATAATTGAGTACTTCCTGGGCAATGCTAATGGCTGCAGGCTCACCTATAAGAGAAGTTGGGGATGGGGTCTAGGGAGCACATCCAAGCCAGCATTGGGTTTAGTGATTTTTGATTTTGATGTTCTCTACATTGGAAGAGCTGACCATTGGGTATATGGGCAAGTACCAGATACAGAACTCTGCCAACATGGCCAGCGCTAGAAGCCAAGGAGTGTCCACAGGCTTCTGCCCATGTTCACACCTGGCCTGAAGCAGCAGTCTGGGCCCTGCACGTTAGGTTTATGGAAACTCGAATTTCCTAGTACCTGTTGGACAGTCCTGGCAGCACAGTTGGCCCTCCCACTGTCTCAGGTGTTTGAGCTATGCTTCAAATAGTTGTGTGTCTACTGTCCAGCCCCCTCCTGGTCTGCTCTCAGCCCTTACCTGCCTGGGACATAAAGGGCTTCGGTTTAAGGTCCCAGCAACAGAGCTTGGTGTCAGAAGCAACTTAGTGCTACCTTCCCTCCCCTAGATTTGTCCGATCAGCTGGAGGCCAGAAGGATAGGCTGTGAGTAGTACAGCAGTCATTATAGATTTGATGTTTCAAGGAGAAGCAGGTGATGGGACGTTTTGGCTCTAGGTTTAAGACTTGGGGCATGTAGAAATGCTCCGCCTGCCATCATGGTAGGCTATGAAATCTCCATGTTTAGAGGTCTCCCTTCAGAGCCTCATTCAACTTTTGTAAGCCCTCGGCGAGTGGCTCCCCTTACAGGGGCACCACTTATTTCCAAGTGAACATCTTTCATTCCCTTTAGGTAGCTTTTTATTGGGTACAAATCCATAGCGAGAAGTTATAGCCCAAGTCACAAGTGCTCTTTGAGAGTGACATTCAGTACTTGCAAATGGAGTCCAGATCCCAGGAAAAGTTGGGGGCGTCAGTTTGCTTCCTTTACAAGCACAAACTGATGGTATTTGAAAGCCTGATGATCCTTCCATGAAAGCAAAATCTCAGGCCAACTTAAGACTCAGACATGGAAACGATTCTCAGGTGTTCAAATCTAGCTAGCACCTACTCAGTACTTGTCAATGGCCCAGGCAGGATTCAGCAGATTGAGTGGTTCAAGTTCCTAGTTCCTGTAGAACTCCATCTGATTATAGGCAGCCACATGTATGAAATCCTTAGGCGATAGAATAATCTGAATCTTCAAGTTAGACAACCAGCCCAGAGTCACGGATAGGAGCCTCAAATTCTCACTTTGATCTACCCAGTGTCCCCCACTCCACCCATCCTTTGCTTCAACAAGCCTTAGAGTGTGAGCAGCACTTGCATTAGTACCTTTGACTATTGGAAGGTGGGGGCTTCAGGTGAGGTTTGTGGTAGCCCTTGATGGACCCAATGCCCTTTACCAGAAGTTGTCACTCAGGTGCAATGGTGACATTTAAGCATTGTTGAGTCACAACTGTCCAACCCTTTAAGTTTATACTACTAACCTAGAAGTCCAACCTCTTGCTAGTGCACTTTTTCCCCCAAAAGGCTCACAGCCCTGTGGACAGTGCCACCCACTCTAGCTCAGATGTCCCTAGATTCCAACCTCTAAGGAAAGTGGAGACTCAGCAATATTTGCAGACGCCCATTTGCTGGCCTGTATCCCAGATGGGGAGGTTGAGAAATGCCTCTCCAGGAGCACCAAGGCCCTGGTAAGAAGGAAGAGGCTATCCTTGTTCCAGGGATGGCCAGAGACGCCCCCTAAGGAGGTTCTGTACTGCCACCTTGGAGAACCAGGGAAAGGACTTAGGTCTTTCAGGTGCAGAGACTGTCATGCGCAGTATACCTTATTGAGGTGGAGAACTTGGGTGTTTGAGGGAAGCCCACATTGGGGCTTGTGTGCTCATTTCCACTTCTTCCCTCAAAGGAAGCAAATGTCAACAATGGGTGTCAGGGCATCCAAAGTCCCCAGTCCCTGGGGGAAGGCTAAACAAGACAGTCACATATACATAATTGTTAGACTGGTAACTGACACTAGCCTAGCCATTCAGTTGAGGGGGAGAGTTAAGTTTCCCCTAGAGAGAAAGTCCAAGCCAAAGTCACCCAGTATTCACTTGGGTGGACCATGTCCACCTCCATTCTTTAGGATGGTGGAGGGTCAACCCAAGCCATACATGGCCTACAAGGTGTGCTTTTAGGAGCCACCATGTTGGTCCACTAAGCAGGGCCTTTGTGTTTTATGAGCAAAATTAAATTGGTAACATCCTTACGATTTGCCAAGTTCCTTAGTTCAATTGCTCCAGGGCTATATCCCCCTCCCTCCTGGGGCTGGATGGAGGCAAGCTTTTTGGTTAGGAAACTGTTCTATTTCCTCTGCAGCTGGTTTTAGGAGTAGAAAAGTCTCCGGCCAGCCCAGAGTCCAAGATGGGTTGATGGGTCAGGGAAGGACCCCATTTATTGGCCCATCTGTTGTGCCAGCTATCTGTCCCCATTAATTTGTGATGGTTTATGTGGTATATTCCACTCCACATTTTTGTAGCCCACATACTTTCATGTTCTGTTTGCCTGAGTTATGACCCAGGACACGTACATACTACAGTACTTCCTCTTGCTCCCCCTAAAAAGCAAACAAGCTTTTCCCTCCAAACACCAAGTGATGCCAGTATCCAAATCCAGCATCAACCCAGTGACGGTTGCTGGAGCCAAGTGAAATCTGACCCGAGGTCTGCACACCTACCCCTAGAAGGGACCTCAGGGAAACTAAGGTCCACCACGCACATTTCAGTAGGAAGCCAGCAGGATGGCTCTGCAACCCCAAAGCTATCTCATCTCAAGTACCAACTGGGAGCCTTTTTTGTGTCTGATGGGCAGTTCTTGGGGAGATGCCACAGCCAGACCCATCTTCCCCAGACCTCTATTTCACTACCTTGAGTTTCTAGCTAGTGTTCTTAAGACTCGTTTTTAAGAATCAATGTTTAATCCTTTAGGAGCATCTAGTGAACTTCTGAGGGGAAGCATACGTTAAGGTTTGACAGTGGGATGTCTTGCAGATCAAGGGCTTCCGTGTCTAGCCAAGACTGCAGGTCAGAACCTGAGCCCATGACTCCGGAGTTCTGCCCGCTCCATACGCCGGCTTCAGTTTCCTTCATAGGTCATGCCACTACCCAATGTTTCAGTGGGGTCTTGAAAACTTTCTGCAATCAAGGCATTCTCTGCCACATCTTCAGCACCTAGGAAGCTGGTGCACAGGCATTTGCTGTTGAATGGTTTACTCAGGTGTTTCCAGGCATCAAGAAGTTTGAGATGCATTTGTGTTTTCCAGAGCTTCAAGCCTTTCACATCGTGAAGGCTTAGGAAGTTGGGTGGAGGTGGTTGATGCCAGCTTCGATTTGACCATTTTCCACCCCAGGCTTTGTAGTCCCAGATTGAGATGCAAACCAGGGCCCAAGCACATCTGAAACATTGTGGTTGATGTAGGTGCCCAAGCAGCAGTATGTAAAGGACCGGTCACTACCCCTGGCAGCACCTTGCAGGTCAATGCCCTTCGATGTCTCAGAGATGTCTACATCCACTGAAAGTCACTACTTATTGTGATATGGCAGCCAGAAAGTCACTACTCATTGTGATATGGCAGCCAGAGAACAGTACCCTCCCCCCAGGGCTGAATGACCTATGTAAGCAGAGAAGGTTGAGGGCAAGGAGGAAGACTCCATGGAACTAAAGCCATTCACCCTCAAGGTGAAGAGGTTGACCCAGCTCAGATGCTCACCTGGCAGCCAACCACTGGCAGACGCTCATTCCTCATCCTGTCATTAACATCTTGGAACCTTATAAGAGCCATTGGGAACAAGGCCCAGACCTGAGCATGAATCCAACATTCAGACCAGGTCTTAGGAGAACCTAGTTGCAAATAAGGACCCAGGAAGATATTGACCTCAGGTCAAGTGGTACCGCTTATAACTTCCCAAAACATTGATGCGAAAGCCTAGGGCAACTTTCCCCTCTAACCTCTTATCCACCCTGAACTTCAGGTCATGCACTTCAGGTGAGACCACCCCCGGCACTGGTGTGCAGTTCTCAGGGATGGAGCTTGCACCCGAGTTTGCCAAGCAGAGCTATTGTTCTAGCAAGTGCCACATGGGTAATTGAGGACTGAAGCTTACTACAAACCATCCTCAGAGTACCTGAAATTGCTACTATGTTGGACTGTGTTGAGAGATGGAGCATCTGCAGGAGCTCATGGAGTGCTGAAATGGATTAGTAATGTCTGCCACAGATTCTAGGACTGTCCCCCACCCCTCCACCAGAGTGGGTGCGGCCCAGGCATCAGACACTGATCCACCTGGGAGCTTCCCAGGAAGGGACGCAAAGTCCTCGGCTGATGAGTTACCATTGCATGCTTTATGGTGCAAAGTATCATTTTCCCATCCATCATGGAATCATTAGGCTAAAAATGTTTCTTCCACCAACTTTGATCTCGGTGCTTGGCCTCACTGGAGGGAGGGATACAGTCTAGCCTAAGTCACCCGTCTGACCCACAGCGGGCAGCACCCACCAGATATAGGGCTTTCCCTACAAGGGACTGAAGGGAATCCTCGCTCAAACTCCATTGTTGAGTCACTCCCAGAGCCACATCCACAGGGGGACAAGCTCTGAGCATGGAATCCGCTGGTGCCTGCAGCTCGAGCTGCACATAGTGGCAATAGAGCCTGAAGCAGGGCTTCTGCGCCTGCGCCGGAAATCGCTGAGTTGGAGCGAAGGCAGACAGTCCCCTAGGCAGTCGGAACAGGCACCCGTCCCATGGCATATTGAAGCCCCCGCGGGCTGCAGCAATAGAGAAGCAGGATTCATCCCTTCCCGATTAGTCCAAGAAGTCAAGACTCAAGTCCCCAGAGCTCCACCTTCTCCTATGCACCTGGTATTACAGGACCATGGGTACAGTTGGAGAGAAGACCCATCCTCAGGCAGGGATCCCAGCTGCCTCTGTGGTAGGCAGGACGAGGCTCCCCGCTGTGTGCACATGCCCCGCATGGGCCAGCACCTGTGCCTGGGATCAATAAACGGTTGAGGCAAAGATTGCCCAGGGTTGGCCTGACCTCATCTCAAGATTCCTCTCTGTCTACATGTTACAGGAAGGCAGATCCAAGGCCCAAGGAGGCTTCCATGTGCCATTGGTGGTTTGAAGGTCGTGGGCAGGCCAGGCAGAAGGTTTGCAGGCCTTTAGGGGCTGATGAGCCCCAAACGACAGCCAGGGTTATATTCCAGTCATTCATTGCAAGGACCGGATTGCTTAGGAGTGGCATCACCCCTAGATCTTTGAGGCAGCCACTAACACCTCCATTCCATCTTTGGGAGACCAGGTCTCAGCCGTTGTGTACCTAGGTTGCTCACCTGGCAGCCAACCACTAACAGAGGAAAGAGGCTCATTCCTCATGAGGTTCCAAGACGTTAAGTGACAGAGGATAAGAGCCATTGGGAACAAGGCTCCACAACCAGCATGAATCCAACAATACAGCCCACAGAGTGGAACTCGGTCTTCAGTTGCCAGTGTGTGGTGCAGCAAGAGGCGGCCAGGGCCGTGGGTCATGTATGCTGCCTCTTTCTCCCCAGCACTTGACACGAGTGACCCCAGGCTTGGCAGTGGCGATTTGAATCCCTTTGTGGTAATACCTTAGGGATAATGCAGATCACGGAAGCTGGGGCTTCCATTCTGCTGGAACGGGAACAGAGGCTTAAAGCACAGCCCGGCTTTAGCTCAGGGATGAGTCGAGTCCACTCATCCAGGCCCCCGGGGAAAGGGACTAGGTACTCGATACCTCAGTCGACCGATACTCGACCACATCTCCGTCTTCATTCACCCAGGTCTGGGTGACTTGGACTGCACAAACCTACTTGGTAGCAATGTTTAGGGCTGGCATCTCTCCGGTTTGAGAGAAGCTCACCCTCTCATCAGTTCCTGCCATTCAGTGGCTGAACAGACTTGAAATTGTCCCCTTAGAAGGACCTGTCCAGTAGGTGGAAACCCAGTGTGAAGGTCCACATTTGTGTGCCCATGGAGCCAGAAGTTGTGAGCTAGTTCAAAGGGCATCCCGACATGGAAGATTCAGAAGGAGAGGAAGGGTTCCATAGGGTACGGACCACACTGGACACCACCTGGCATCTCTTCCATGGGGCAAGGGCTGCCTGGAGACCTAGTTAAGGCCTCTAGGTCTCTGGTTCCCCAGAATGCTAGGGTTCTCTTGCGGTCTGTATGCCAACTCTAGCTGACCCCAAGGACTGCATGTGGGCGAGTGTAAGATTTTAACTCCAAACCTAACACAGCAGAGGCACTTGCAGCTGTGGTCTATCCTAAGAGATTGACTCCTTCCATTCTGTAGTGGAGTAGCCGAGGCTTCGTGCCTCTCCTGGAAACTCAGCACCTCGAGCTTCTCCCTTCTACTCTGGGGGAAACAAGGATCTCCGGCTTGATCACTTTGCTGACATCACTGTTCCTGCCGAGCTTAGTGGTAAGAAAGCCCAGCCAGCCCACCTGTGTTCATTCACCTGGAGACAAGTCAACATGTGATTTTAAAGCCCATCACCCTCCAGGAAGTGCAGTCGTCCCAATTCCATGGAGGTGCTGAACACCCCTGCAGGACCAGGGCATCTGCCCGCTTCCCTGCTCCAGGCTTTGCTCCATCTGCCCCCAGGTCTTCTATCTAGAGAGCATTCAGGTCTGTCACTTCTTGGGATTTAGTACAGCAAGTATTTGGCTAAGAGGAAGGAGGTCGTGGAAACCTTCCTAGGTCTCCTGTGGATTCCCAAGTCCTGGTAGAAAGTGAACCACATATCCTCAGTCTAGACGTTGGTCAAAGGGGTGTCTGGCTACTGAGGCTGGGATTTCTCAGCAACTGATGCATGGTAAATGCTGAGTTCTAGAAGATATGAGCAGGGGCTACATTTCGTGAGAGCCTGTAGCAATGCTAAAAAACAAGGCTTGCTTAGAGGGCTGAGTCTAAGGCTGGATCAGACTCCATAGATCCCACAGGCTGCCTCTGCCAAGGCCCGGGTGCCTGTGCCTTCATGTACTTAAGCCAGTGCCTTCTAAGTTGGCCAGACAGCTGTTCATCCTCCCTCCCTTCCTCCCCAATCAATGCTCCTCAGAATGAGGAGAGTGCAGTATTTATTGCTAATGGAATTAGAGTTACTCAAGGCACCGATCAATCAACACAGATGCTTCCTCAGGCAACAAGAGGAAAGGGAGGAGCTATACATTCGAGGCAAACACAGATGAGCAAGGATCTGGGCGGCAGTCCCAGCCCAGACACTGAGAGGCTGTCTTCCCAGGTGGGCCTCGGTTTCCCCTCTTGGTACAAAAAGGGATCAGACCAGGTGGCTCAAGGACTTTCAGATCTGAGAGACTGGTAGGGAGTTTCCAGGGACTGTTCCCAGGACAGCTAGGAGTTGCTAGGACAGTTGAAACTAGTTAGTTTAACTAGCTCAGGTGCCCCCAGAAGGTGTTTGGGAAAAGCTGTTACTTTTCTATGAATGACTCACTTGCCCAGAGGTGACTAAATCTGCTCGCCATGATCGGCACAGCTTGAAACTTTTCTGCCCTGCGTCAGGACTGATCTACTTCAGTAGAAGCAATTCATGCTCATTAAAAAAATGTGTGGGGAGGACAAGACAGCTGCTCCCAGCCTTCTCTACTCAGGACTTAGATTATAAATCTCAGCTTTTTTGGTCTGGGACCCCTACCTAGGAAGGGCTATGTGGTTCAACCACACAGAATCAGGGTTATGAGACAGCAGTGTATGCCAACCATTTCCATGACAGGGACAGAACTCTGGAGAGTTCAGGGGGCAGGAGATGTGGCCCACCTAGACCCCCTGCTGGCTGAGGTCCTGATCCAGGCCTAGTCCAGGGACAGGGCCAGGCTGCTAGTAGACCCCTGGTGTGCCAGGCCTGGGCCTAGCTAGAGTAATGTCTGGGAAAGCAGCCCATAGTGTCGGGTAAACTCCAAGAGAAGCAGAGACATGACCTTGAACATGAAGCCACAAGTTATAGCAGAACCTGGAGAAGGGTCCCTTACTATGGATAGGGGGAGCATTCTACAGTTGGAGGGCCAGTGGAAGGGACTGGAAACTCAGGTTAGGATCAGTCCCTGCCACTTCTCACCCTGAGGCTTCCATCCTTTGCTACTGGCCCATCATAAAGAGATGAGAATGCATGTTCACCTCCTTGTTGGTCCACCTCCAAGAAACCTCTTTTATAAAAACTGGTGCTTTCACATGGACTTCCGGGCCATTTGGGTTTAAGTTTTGCACCAGAGTCTGTAGAGCTCTTCAGTGGCTAGGGGTGAAGTTTCAGTGGTGGGGAGCTCCCTCAGCTCTTACCCCTTTATGGGCTGTGCTCATACCTGGAGACCCCTGTGCCAGCTACGGCAGCCTGCATGCTCACTTCCTCTGGCCTTCCAGACCCCCATCCCCACCTTTGCCTCAGGAATGGCTGTGTGGTTGGCGTGCAGCCGGGGTGAGCCATCACCCGGTCTCAGTATTGCTTCTGGGAGGGCACCCTTGGTGCCTTTGGGCTGAGCAGATGGTGGCAGTGCTGAGTCGGGAGCTACAGCCTGGGTTCCCCACCTGCCAATCATGCTTCCTGTGCCTCAGCTGGGTCCTTTGTTCCAACAGCTTCCACACCTTGGCATCTCTGCATGGGCGTCTGAACTTTGCTTTTCTGACACCTTTGCCTAGATGCCGGGTTCAGCCAAATGCTCAGGCATCACCCAAGGCAAGTCCAGCGGGGACGAGACCTAGGTTTTCACGAGGTACGAGTTGAGGTTTGACAGGGCAGCCCCACAGGATCCAGTGCAGAGCTTTGGCCTGACTGTGCAGATGCTCAGACAGGTGAGGGCCTGGACATGCCAGGTGGTCAGGTAGGGGCTGTAGGTCTGCTCAGGAGGAAAGTCTCCCCAGAACCTTGAGTTGACTTGTTTTGACTGATTAACACAGTGTCAAGGGTGACACCCGTGATGCCAGTCCTGCTTACGTCCTTCCATGTGGCTCAGGACATAAGTGATACATAATGGAGGACTACACTTTGTGTCAGATTGACGTTTGTCTGAGCCCCACAGCTCAGTTTGCCTTCTAGGCCTACTTGGATACCTTTACTTTAAAAAGCAGAATTTTGACAGGGTACTGGGGTTGAACCCAGGGGCACTCGGCCACTAAGCCACATCTCCAGCCCTGTTTTGTATTTTAGAGGGTCTCCCAAGTTGCTTAGTGTCTCACTTTTGCCGAGGCCAGCTTCAAACTGGCGATCCTCCTGCCTCAGCCTCCCGATCTGCTGGGAGGGCAGGCAAGTGTCACCTCACCTGGCAAGACAGTATTTCTGTATTCAGACCTGACCCACATACTAGGAGCTGATGCAGTACTCAGGGCCACACTCTTGGTTCCATCTGGCTCCTGATGCTCTTTTCAGGCAGGTTGGTCTCCGTCCCTGCAGCCTGCCACCCGCCCACCCACCCGGGTTACTCATCTAGGTCATCTTCCCAGTCTGCCAAATGCTACCTCTCAGAATGGTTCCAAGTTCAGAACTCCAAAGAGCCGCTTGGCCACTACTGTACACACACCATGCCACCCGAGCACGGATCTGTGGTCTGAAGTCATGTGTCCACCCCAGTCTAGTGTGGCTGTCCTGGGTTCAGTTCTGTGCTATTCCAGCCCCTTGAAGGCTCAGGCTGGTTACTACTGGTCATAGACCTTCCTAGGGTGAGCAACGGGCAGGCGACCTGGTCTACTTCATGGCCCATTCTTGTTGGTGTAAGGTGACTACAGATACCTGGACACGGCAGTCCCTGGTCTTCCCCTTACCCTGTCTGTAGGTCAGTGATTCCCACCCTTTGTCCTTGAGCTTATCAGGACTGCCATTTGGCCAGTCTGGTACCACTTGTCATGTTGGACTTTCCTGTTCTTGAGGAACTCGGCCCAGTTGAGACAAGGCCCAGAGGAACAGGGCAGATGCATTTGCAGGCCTTGGCTCGTGTCCCAACAGCTGACCCCCAGGAGGCAGGTGTGTGACCCTCACTGGGTCATTGTCAAGGTGCCCTGCAGGTATTTTTGCAAATAGCTGCAGTAACTCCTCTAGCACAGGGCGAGCTGCCTGAATGCAACCCAGGTCACTTTACTCTTCCACCCCTGAATACCAGACAAGCTCTTTCCAGGGAGCCACCCGAGAGTGTCTGAGCCATCTCTTCCTAAATGGGAGCCCCAGGAAGCTTTGCCTGCACATTTGCTCACCCGACTCAGGTTCCTTGAAATTACCAGCTGAAACCTAGTGTCCAGCATCATTTGTGATTTGTGACTGCGTTCTGCCAAGGACAGGGCTTATCTGGGCTCAGAAGCCAGATGCAAGGTTCTAGGCTCAGAACCCAGATGCAAGTGGGACATAAACGGGTCCTCAAAGGATACACTGGTCTGAGCCTCCAGGTAATGGAGCCCACTCCTTCCTTTTGCTCTGCAGGTAGGGCCCCCGCCATGTCTCCCCTTTCACCTCCACTACCCACGCCCTCCCTCTCATCACTCAATCCTTGTTCAAGTCAGCACACCAGATATGAAGTCGTCTCTAGCGGATCAGAGGGGCCTGTCGCCTGACTGACTCACCATGACTGATCCCCCATGTACTCAGCAGGGGATTGTTCCTTTGAGCTTTCCCTGGGTAAAGTGTCCCCTTTACAAAAAGGTGGCAGCACTCGAAGAGCTGGGACATCTTTGAATGTTCTAGGTGACTGAGTCTTGCAAACTCGTACCAGATGTATTCAGGGTCATCTGACCCTTCCGCATCAACACCTCTTAAGTGACATCTTCCGAGAAGCCAACCCCCACCTTCTCCAGCAAGATTTTATTGGAGACCACAACGGCTGATGGTCATTCTCCCTTTCAAAGAATACCTACAGGAGAGACTCCTGTGGCATATGCCCCTCTTTCTATAAGATCTGGATGAATCCCTTAATCTACGCTCGTCTTTCCCCCTACCTAGAAGGCGGCTAGTCCAGCTAGTTACTGCACTAGAAATGAGGCCAGGATTTCAAGAGGGAGTTGGCCGATGTGTATACTCACCACACCCTAGGTAGCCATTCAAGGTAGGGAGTGACCACTTCAGCCTGTCACTCTGGCTGGACAGCTGTGGGGGTTGTAGGAGTGGGTGGAACACTTTACCTGCTTAGCTGAAGCTATGCAGGTCTATGGTAGTGAAGCCCAGGTTAGACAGTGTCTGCAGAGATCAGCTCAAAAGACCGATAGACATGGGTGTCTTGGCCCAGGCAAAGACATTTACAAAAGTTAGAGAAGGAGCAAACTTATTGCCACTCTGGTTCACAAGATATTTTGGGTATCCAGCAGTGAGCCAGAGTCGGCTGGACAACATTTGGCTGCCTTAATCCTGCCCCCTTGGGGGTGACCCTAGGGAAGGGCCTCCTTAGAAGTCTGGAGGTCAGATAGCCCTGGGTCCCATTAGGTCACCTACTCCTATTGGCTGTCCCTGTTGCTAGGGACCTTCTGAGTGGCAACTCAGGCTAGATGCCCTGTTGGCAATGCTGAAATATGGTGACTGGAATGATGGACCCTAGCATCTAAACTGCTCCAGAGGTGGAGGGTGACCCGACAGTCTTGTCAGGAAGCTAGATCGACACTGGAGCCACCTGTTGTGTGTTGACTCAGCCTGGTTCATTCTTTAGGTCAAGGGCTTCTATAGGAGTAGGTGGTAAGCTTCCAGGTGGTTTCTTCACTTTTCCCTACTTGCAAGAAAGGGTCGAGTTGTGTCCCAGGATGTCTTATGCCCATTAGAAAAAGGATTAGCTAGGAGCAAATCATCTCATCTGGAAGCCAAGTTCAGATGGAAGTGTCTCCAGGGCAGTCCCTCATCCACTAGCCCTGTCAGGGATGCCCTATGTGCACCCCCAGGAGGTACACCAAGACCCCCCACCCAGGGCATGCTAGTGACACATTTCCAGGTCAGCTTAGGACCTGAGGTGTGTGTAGAGATGACAACATCCCTTAAAGCCAGAACCTTTGACTATGATTCCTATTGCAAAAATAGACCATCAGCTTTACTCAAGTCCGTCTCCTTAAACTTCCTGGATAAGAAGTCTGTGGAACATCCCATTGTACGGGATCAAGGCTGTGAGTGAAGCATCCCATCGTCCTAATCCATACCTGGACTCCCCCAGGTATCTCAAGTGATGTCTGAAGGATTTTTAGTGCACCATAGGTGGTTAGACCAGATGGTTTAAGCAGAGATCCCAACGTTAACCCCAAACACTCGACGGTGTTGCCTTTGGATTTAGGGATTATTGGTATCAGGTTTGCCATTTTAGGTCGTTTGCCATTTTACAAGCCATTTTATCTGGGGGTTCTGAGTTTAGATTCCAAGGCAAGGCTGCTTAGCTGACCATGAGCGCGTGTGCCAGCCATCAACCCCATTCCGAGCAGCTAGTGAGAGTCCTCAAGCAGCTGCTCTCCTCGGAGGGAGGGCCTTGTTGGTGTGCTTCCTGTTACCCACAAGGAGTCCCTTGTGTGGCATTCTGGTGGGTGGCGGTCCTTGGACTTTGTGTGGACCTGTCCTTTTAGGGACAGTTCATACTCGTTTGATAATGCGTTAGCCTGGGACTTAAGATACAGCTTTATGGCATCCTGATATATTGATGGCTTGTGGCTCACCAACTTGGCAGAGTCAGGCTTTGATGCCGTTTCCTTGAAGTGTTCCCCCCTCACCACCATAAGCTTCCATCTTAAGTGGTTGAATTTTTCTGGTTAGTTTTTAGCCACAGGGGCTCATGCATTAATCCCTGACCAAAGGCTGCCCCATCTACATGATATCTATTTGAGTCCAAGACCACTGAGTGTTTGTGGGAAGGACAGGTTCCTATTGGATATGGATTCCCAGGTTTAAAGAAAGGACATTGGACAAGGAAAGAGCCTCTTCATGGACTAAGTTTAAGGTGTATTTGATAAGTTGTGACCTGGGTCTGGCCCAGCCTCCTACACCCCTCACTGAGACACGTGAGGTCTGGGCTTAGCTTCAGGGGTTCTAACCCAGGAATTGTGATCACAACTAGTCTATTATTTTCTCCAAAAAGAGCCCATTGTGGCCAAATTTGAGAGCAATAGCTGCAACTACTTTGCTGATTAGTAAGGCCTCAAAGTTAACCTTGAAACGAGGTCATGAGGTTCAGACACCAACTCCCGGCAGTTTATGAAGGGTCAACATGGGTTCACAGGGGAAGGGAGGATATATAAGGCCATCTTGTTAGGGTGTTAGGTCGACCCCACTTTTGGTCCAGTCCTAGAAGGTACCTCTTGAGAGCCGGAGTTGAGTGGCTCTGGAGATGGGCATTTTGAAGAAGTCTTCAGAAAGGCCAGATGCACAGTGGTCAGTGGCTCTAGTATCATAGAGCCAAGTGCCCTCCCCCATGGCAACACCTGAAAGGTCAATGCCCTGACCTGATTGCAAGACCTGAATAAGGTCAGCAAGTCTTGAACTTCCACAGATTATGTTTCTAGAACATATGTTCTAGAAGATACCATGATCATGCTATTTGACAAGAAAGAGGGATGTTCACAGTTAAGCACTCTCCATGAAGTGTAAGGATTTATAGCTTCTGGAGAGGACCAGCTTCTAAGGTGGGTGTAGTTCACTGCAGGGGATACCAAGAAGGTGGCCCTTAGCCAAGGCAGTATACTGCCAGATAAGACTGCAAGTTTACACCCCAGACACAAGTCCCCACACATCAAAAGAACTAAATGTGACCTTAGCTAAGTACTATGTATTCCTCTATGGAAATATAGGAATAGGATAAGTGGGGACACTATGTTGATTCAGAATGGCTCACAGGTACAAGCTTCCCAGTGATCAGTGCAGACATGTCCCCATGACACCACCCCTTAAGGTGCACCCACTGGGACCCGACTAGGGCCACTCTCTGGCATGAGTTCCTGGGACTGTTTATAGGTTCAGGATTTTTCCCCAGGGTAGATACTAAGCTTAGTTTGAATTAAAATCCATTAGGTGTCTCAGGACATGATTTCCACTTGGGCTCCCAAAGTCCTCTAGAGTGGTCACAGGCCACCGCTTCTTGCAAGAAACAAGTTTATACAGCTCTTGGAAGTCGTAACTAGTTTGATATCTTGCCCTTGGGACAGGAAAGCCAAATATGTCCTCCAGCAAATCCTGGCCACTTAGCACCAGGAGACTCGTAGTCCTAAACGCCCATTTAGGCGCCCAAGTGACCCCAACCAGGAGCCCAAGTAGTCCTTTTGGGGTACTTAGGTCAACCCTTAACCACTGCTTGGTTTGAGGATACAGCCCATGGCTTATGAACTTGGTCAAGCCCCAGAAGTTTAGGTGGAATTCCCTTTTTTGATACGGTTCTTACTGAAGAATAACCAGGAAGACAGATCGTCTATGGAGAGTCATCAAGAGACCAACTTCAACTTGAATAAGGACCCTCAGGGGATACTGGCCCCAACTGCTTTAGAGGTGGAGTTCCCTGGTGGGTTCACTTAAGGGTAAGACTTGTTCTAGATGATCCTCCACTGGTTTCTCTAGGTCTCCCCAGGCACTGTGCTGAGGACCAAGTATCTCATCAAGGTTGCTCTACCAGGAGACACCACCTTGTGTTATAACTCACAGGGGCCCCGTTTCATTATCCAGACACACGGGGACCTTTCTGGTTCATAACTCCACATCACCCATTGTCCCCTTTGCAGCATGTGGAGGGACAAGACTAGGACAGCCTCCCTGTATCAGCATGAACCAGCTAAAGATAGACCCTGGCACCTTAAGTCGGGATAGATTGCTGGGTGGAGGGGGGACACAGAGGGAAAGTTGGTTGACTCATGGCTAGGCAGCTGATCCCAGGAAGCCTGGGCTGTGCAACCCTCAGCCACTGTCAGCTTTGCATCATTGATGCCAGGGTGCCCTGCAGGTGTTCTCTTGAATAACAGGGACTCCTCTTCACTGGGCTGGATGCCCAGGGACAGCGTTGACACTCACTGCAGGTAGCCCGCAAGGTGAGCCAGCGGGGTGAGCTCCTTCTGCGTAGTGGGCCTGTGAGACCTTGATGCTCCAACTCCCTTTCTACAGGAGAGCCCCAGGGAGACCCTTGCCCCTGAGTTCCCTCTCCCGACTCCATTCTGTTTCCATTATTGGGAAGAGAGTGTCCCCAGAGTCCAGCGTCACCTGCTGGTTTCAGGTAGGACATTCCCCCACCCTCGCAGCCAAGGCGCCCGGTTTCAGCCTCCTGGTCCCAAATGCACTCCTGCTCAGAGCGGCTCCAGTTCAGAACACCAGAACAACTCTCAGCCATTTACTGCGCCACGCCACCCCAGCACACTCTGCATCCGAGTCACAAGCCCACCCGGGTCTGGCAGCTGTGCCCAGGTCCAATGCTGTGCCAGCCCAGCCCACGGGGTCCTCAGGTAAATAGGCCGTCCTGTGCCGAGCCCAGGGGAGTGACATGGGGTCTCTGTTCATGGCCCATTCAAATCAGTCTGAGGAATGGGGAGAACTCCTGAGATTCTGGCCATGTCCCTCCCCCTGTCAGCAACTACCCAGCCTGGTTCTTGGCCATTCCCGCCTTTGAGAGCGATACCAGCTGTCATGCAGCATTAACTGGAGGGACAGTTTCCACTTCGAAGGGACTCAGTGCACTCAAAGATGACTTGGCATGACACATGACTTGTGCACCCTCATGACCATTGTCAGCTGTAGCCAAGAGAGGCAGGCCGAGGCAGGAGGACAGGGCCTCCACAGCCACTTGGATTCCTGCCAGAGATGACCTCCTATATGGAAGGCTATGTAACTTCCAGGTGCAGGAGTAAGCCCCCCCCACCCCAGCTGTTAGGCAGTGGAAGATGGGGACCAACAGATCAATGGTCCTTGTCGCACCTTTAGGGTACTTGCTGACTCCCAGATGGCCCCATTGGGGAGCCTCGTTGGATTAGTCCACCTTGTTTTGACATTTAAGCCACTTCCTCCTGTGCTCAAGGTCACCTTGACAAACCCGTATGCCAGACCCCTAAACGCTGGCCAGGTTTCATTTTCACAGGTCGAGATTTAAGGACACTTGCAGTAGGAGGCCAGGGCACTGGTCCCCCTCAAGGGGAAGCAAGATTCAGCATGGTAGACATTCTTCCTGTAGCTTGGAAGGTGCAGGTGACCTTGTTTTGGCAGTGGTGCATTGAAGGGCATCTCCCCACCATCATAAGATTGTTCTGTGTTTAGTGGACTGTCCTGATAGGTAAGAAAGCTCACTTACAGGGCATCAGGGTTGTAGACGGAAGTCAGGATCAGGACGTCACATGCCCACTGTGTAGTCCTGGAGGTGTTGTATGCCTAAAGCCTCAGGGCTTGGCATTTTCTCCAGTAGCCAGAGAAACACTGATTAATCCTTTAAATGATCCCAGCTGATTGCTAAGAACATCAACCAGGAGCCTGCTCAATGTTAGGAGCAAGGTCAAAGATAATCATCATCCTTGACCTTTTATAAGGCCAAGGGCTACAGCTTCTTTAGGAGACAGCTCGGTTTAGAAAGATGGCATAAAATCTTAAGAGGCCCACATACCCACTCACCAGATCCCCGTGCAGCACAGGTGGGGTAGGCATGCCTTCTCATTAAGGAAAAGGCTTCTAGGATTTGAAGCCAGCTCAGCCCAGGACTTGTCCTTACTGTTTGACCTGGCATCTCGTTTTAGTGCCAGATATGAGATGAACTGAAATCCCCTTCAAGGGCTGCAATTGGGGGGAATTTATGACCTCATAGTTGATGGTCAGGAAGTGTCCAACATGGACAAGTCCCAGGCACAACCACACAAAGTTGGTATAGAAGTCCTCACAGCTTCCTCCTGGCTCTAGGGCCTCTGTGGTGGACAGCTTTGTCCATTGCTGAGAGGTGGCAGGGCTTATGTGGAACAATTGAGCGTCCCCATCAGTGTGCAAGTTGCTTAAGAATATCCTTCCATGTGCACCCTCTTCCAATGGAGGCTGGCTTCCTTCACCATACTGAATAGAGCCCTCACTGCAGCTGGGCATGCAAGCCTGTTGTGTGATTAACCCAGTGCCTCCTGCGCCGTTATTTGTTCTAGTTAGAATAGTCAGAGAACCAGTCGAGCCCCACGATGCTGGATGGGCATCATGAGCACCCCATAACACCATCTGTCCCATCACCGTTCTTGCAGGGACCCGATTCAGAGAGTCAGACCCATGATCTAGAGCATTTAGAGGTGAAGATGAACCTCAAGCTTCCCCCTTGCCAAGGTAAGTTGCAGGTTTTTCTCCTGGAGCTTCTTGTAACTGGGAGTTGATCCACAGGTGGGTGGAGGGGCGAGCATGAGAACCAGCAAGGTTCCCAGGAGCTCGAGGTTTAACCCACTGCACCTGCAGGTTTGTGGTCCCCGATTATTTACTGCATGTGTGGACTTCACTAGCAGGACTTGCAGTACTGGAGCCTTGAGCTTGGAGGAAGGCTAACACATTGACAGTTAACCACTCCACCCCCGGCCCCCAGGCCAGCTTCCCCAGGGGCTTAAGTCATGGGGTTTGCAGCCCAGAAAGGCAAGGCTACCTACTCCCAGAGCAGGTGCCCTGTGCCCGGCCCCCTCCCCTTCTTAGGGGAGACCTCACTTGCTGCAGGGTCCCCTGTTGCTTGTAAGTGGAAGCTTTAGTTTTGAGCCATCTTGGGCTGCCAACTCCCTTTCCAGCATATAAGGAGCTGAGATTGCAAGACGGGAGAAAATATTCAAGTCAGAAGCAAAGAGGCAAGTGGGGGGACTTAGGATCCAGCCAGGGCCAATGGCTGCCCAGCTACATGATCCACCCGAGTCCAAGACCACTGAGGGTTTGTGGGAAGGACAGGTTCCTATTGGATATGGATTCCAAGGCTTCAAGAAATAAAGCACATTGGACAAGGAAAGAGCCCCTTCATGGGCTAATAAATTAAGGTGTATTTGATAAATTCTGGGTCTGGGCCAGCCTCCAACACCCCTCACTGAGGCATGTGAGGTCTGGGCTTATCTTCAGGCGTTCTAATCCAGAAATTGTGATCACAACTAGTCTGTTATTTTCTCCAAAGAGCCAGTTGTGGCCAAATTTGAGAGCAATAGCTGTGACTACTGTGCTGATTAGTAAGGCCTCAAAGTTAACCTTGAAATAAGGACATGAGGTTCAGACACCAAGTCCAGGTAGTTTATGGAGGGTCAACATGGGTTCACAGGGGAAGGGAGGATATATCAGGCCATCTTGTTAGGGCGTTAGATTGACCCCACTGTGGTCCAGTCCTAGAAGTTACATCTTGAGAGCAGGGGTTGAGTGGCTCTGGAGATGGGCATTTCAAAGAAGTCTTCAGAAAGGCCAGATGCACAGTGGTCAGTGGCTCTAGTGTCATAGACCTAAGTGCCCTCCCCCCATGCCAACACCTGAAAGGTCAACTCGCTGACCTTGTTCACGTCTTGAAATCAGGACAGGAAGTCTTGAACTTCTACAGATCAAGTATGTTTCTAGAACATGTATTCTAGAACATACCATGGTTGTGCTATTTGACAATAAAGATGGATGTTCACAGTTAAGCACTCCCCATGAAGTACAAAGATTTATAGCTTCTGGAGAGGACCAGCTTCTATCTCCTCTATGGAGATATAGAAACAGGATAAGTGGGGACACTATGTTGATTCAGAAAGGCTCACAGGTACAAGATTCCCAGTGATCAATGCAGACATGTCCCCATGACACCACCCCTTAAGGTGCACCCACTGGGACCCGACAAGGGGCATCACTGGCGTGAGTTCCTGGGACTGTTTACAGGTTCAGTATGTTTTCCCAAGGATAGATACTAAGCTTAGTTTGAATTTGAATCCACTAGGTATCTCAGGACACGATTTTCACTTGGGCTCCCAAAGTCCTCCAGAGCAGTCACAGGGCACCACTTCTTACAACAAGGAAGTTTTTACAGCTCTTGGAAGTCATAACTAGTTTGATATCTTGCCCTTGGGACAGGAAAGCCAACTATGTCCTCCAGCAAATCCTGGCCATGTAGCACCAGTAGACTCTGAGTCCTAACCGCCCTTTAGGCACCCATGTGACCCCAACCAGCAGCCCAAGTCGTCCTTTTGGGGTACTTAGGTCAACCCTTAACCACTGCTTGGTTTGAAGATACAGACCATGGCTTATGAACTTGGTCAAGCCCCAGAAGTTTAGGTGGAATTCCCTTTTTTGATATGGTTCTTACGGAAGAATAACCAGGAAGAGAGGTCGTCTATGGAGAGTCATCAAGAGACCAACTTCAGCCTGAATAAGGACCCTCAGGGGATACTGTCCCCAACTGCTTTAGAGTTGGAGTTCCCCGGTGGGTTCACTTAAGGGTAAGACTTGTTCTAGACGATCCTTCACAGGTTTCTCTAGGTTTCCCCAGGCACTATGCCGAGGACCAAGTACCTTGTCAAGGTTGCTCTACCAGGAGACGCGGCCTGGTGATATAACTCGCAGGGGCCCCCATTTACTTATTCAGACACACGGGGACCTTTCTGGTTCAGAACTCCACATCACCCATTGTCCCCTCTGGAGCATGTGGGGGGACAAGACTAGGACAGCCTCCCTGTATCAGCACGAAGCAGCTAAAGGTAGACCCTGGCCTCTTAAGTGGGGATAGATTGTGGGGTGGGGGAGAACAGAGGGAAAGCTCGTTGACTCATGGCCAGAGAGCCAACCCCAGGAAGCCTGGGCTGTGCCACCCTTAGCTACTGTCAGCTTTGCGTCATTGATGCCAGGGTGCCCTGCAGGCATTCCCTTGAATAACAATGAATCGTCTTCCATTGGCTGGACGCCCCGGGTCAGCATTGACACTCACTTCAGATACCAGCCCACAGGGGACTTGGACAGATTGGCCGACCTGTGTAGAGCCCAGGAGAGTGACATGGGGACTCTGCTCATGGCCCATTGAAATCACTCTGAGGAATGGGGAGAATTGCAGAGATTCTGGCCATGTCCCTTGCCCCATCAGCAACTACCAAGCCTAGTTCTTGGACATTCCCACCTTTGAGAGTGAGACCAGCTCTCATGCAGTGTTAACTGGAGGGACAGTTTCCCCTTCTAAGGGGCTCAGTGCACTCAAGGACGACCTGGCATGATGAATGGTTTCTGCACCCTAATGGCCATTGTCAGCTATGGCCAAGACAGGCAGGCCGAGGCAGGGGACATGGCCTCCCCAGCCCCTTCGATTCCTGCCAGAGGTGATCTCCTATCTGGAAGGCTACTTGACTTCTAGGTGCAGGAGTAAGCCCACCCCTCCAGCTGTTAGGCAGAGGAAGATGGGGACCAACAGATAAATGGTCCTCATTGCACCTCTAGGGTACTTGCCGACTCCCAGGTTGCCCCATTGGGGAGCCTGGTTAGATTAGTCCACCTGGTTTTGCTGTTTAAGCCACTTTGTCCTGTGCCTCAAGGTCACCTTGACAAACACTTATGCCTGACCCCTAAATGCTGGCCAGGTTTCACTTTCACAGGTCGAGATTTAAGGACACTTGCAGTAGGAGGCCAGGGCACTGGTCCCCCTCAAGGGGAAGCAAGATTCAGCATGGCAGACATTCTTCCTGTAGCTTGGAAGGTGCAGGTGACCTCGTTTTGGGAGTGGTGAGTTGAAGCGCATCTCCCCATCCTAAGATTGTTCAGTGTTTTAGAGGACTGTCCTGATAGGTAAGAAAGCTCACTTACAGGACATCAGGGTTGGGGAGGGAAGTCAAGATCAGGAAGTCACATGCCCACTGTGTAGTCCTGGAGGTGTTAACGCCCAGCCCTGAGGCTTTAGGCACACTTCTCCAGTAGCCAGAGAAGTCCTAGTCCTTTAGATGATCCCAGCTTATTTCTAAGAACTTCAACCAGGAGCCTGCTAAAGGTTAGGAACAAGGTCAAAGATAATTGTCTTCCTTGACCTTTTGTAAGGCCAAGGGCTACAGCTTCTTTAGGAGACAGCTCGTTTTAGAAAGGTGGCATAAAATCTTAAGAGGCCCACATACATGCAGATCCCACTCACCCAAACCCCGTGCAGCACAGGTGAGGTAGGTATGCCTTCTCATTAAGGAAAAGGCTTCTAGGATTTGAAACCAGCTGAGCCCAGGACTCCTCCTTACTGCTTGACCGGGCATCTCATTTTAGACCAGATATGAGATGAACTGAAATCCCCTTCAAGGGCTGCAGTTGGGGGAACTTATGACCTCATAGTTGACAGTCAGGAAGTGTCCACCATGGACAAGTCCCAGGCACAACCACACCAAGTTGGTCAAGAGGTCCTCACAGCTCCCTCCTGGTTCTAGGGCCCCTGTGGTGGACAGCTTTGTCCATTGTCTGAGATGTAGAAGGGCTTATGTGGAACATTTGAGCGTGCCCATCAGTGTGCAAGTTGCTTAAGAATGTCCTGCCATGTGCACCCTCTTCCACGGGGAGGCTGGCTTCCTTTACCATAGTGAATAGAGCCCTCGCTCCAGCTGGGTGTGCAAGCCCGTTGTGTGTTTAACCCAGCACCTCCTGTGCTGTTATTTGTTCTAGTTAGGATTGCTAGAGATCCAGCCGAGCCCCACGATGCTGGATGGGCATCGTGAGCCAACCACAATACCGTCTGCCGCATCATCGTTCATGCGGGGACCCGATTCAGAGAGTCAGCCCCGTGATCTAGAGAGTTTAGAGTTGAAGATGAACTTCAGGTTTCCCCCTTGCCAAGGTAAGTTGCAGGTTTTTCTCCTGGAGTTTCTTGTAACTGTGAGTGATCCACAGGTGGGTGGAGGGGCGAGCATGAGAATGAGCAATGCTCCCAGGAGCTCGAGGGTTAACCCACTGCACCTGCAGGTTTGTGGCCCCCGATTATTTACTCCATGTGTGGACTTCACTAGCAGGACTTGCAGTACTGGAGCCTTGAGGTTGGAGGAAGGCTAACACATTGAGAGTTAACCACACTGCCACCGCCCTCAGACCAGCTTCCCCGGGGACTTAAGTCTTGGGGTTTGCGGCCCCAAAAGGCAAGGCTACCTCCTCCCAGAACAGGTGCCCCGTACCCAGCCCCCTCCCCTTCCTATGGGAGACCTCACTTGCTGCAGGGTCCCCTGTTGCTTGTAAGTGGAAGCTTTAGTTTTGAGCCATCTTGGGCTGCCAACTCCCTTTCCAGCATATAAGGAGCTGAGATTGCAAGACGGGAGAAAATATTCAAGTCAGAAGCAAAGAGGCAAGTGGAGGGACTTAGGATCCAGCCAGGGCTTCCCCAGTAGCTGGGGTCACTGTG
The DNA here is from genome assembly GCF_021218885.2 of Marmota monax. Classification (NCBI taxonomy): domain Eukaryota; kingdom Metazoa; phylum Chordata; class Mammalia; order Rodentia; family Sciuridae; genus Marmota; species Marmota monax. The sequence continues at coordinate 35,172 of NW_026692585.1, forward strand.
CAGACCCAGGAGGTGATAAAATGGCCACCTTAGGCTCAGCCCTCTGAGTTCTCCCCCAGGTTAGCTCTTGGGGTGAAGCCAGGCCTTCCCGGCTTCAGAGAGTCAACCCCGTGATCTAGAGCGAGACTATCATTTGAGCAGTGCTGTCACTTAGGCAATGAAGCTAGGTACTACAGTCACTGTAGGGCTGGTGGAGTGGCAGAGAGGTAAGAGCTCTCCAGAGGCCCTCGGGCAACTTGAGTTGATGCTCCAGAGCAGGCCAGCCCTCTCTAGCAGGATAAGCTTAGAAGGTCCCCCCCCACCCCATCAGTCCCTAAGCCAGAACCGGCTTCAACTATAACAGACTTAGGAAGAGAGATGCTTATGAGTCCAGCTTCATGGCATTTAGGACAGAGGCTTTTTGAAAAAGAAAGGAACCCTGCTAAGTAAACCCAGGCCAGAATCCTGCCCTGGGCCTTCTCTCTCCTCCCCTGCTCCAGTTGGTGGGCTCAGAGCCCAGCGTCCCTGCAAGGGTAGAGAGCAACAGAGCTTCAAGGCAAGCTGCATGTGTGAGGAGCCCAGGCTAGGAACATGGTGTTTGTGAGCTCAGAGCATGTCACCTGGCAGATCAGCCAGAAGGGCTCCTGTTCTCATTACCCACCCTCCTGGGATGCGCCATTATGTCCCACAGGGATCCTGCAGGTAGGCAAGATCAGTAAGTCCCCCTGCAGGTTAGACTTTGAGCAACTAGACTAAGAAGGAGAGAAGATGCTTTTGAGATTGAGTAAGAGCCAGCTTTTACTAGCAGAGTGCCATCCCCTGTCCCCAATGGCTCAGCTCCCTCCCCTCTTGGTCCTCCCCCCTCCCTAGACCTTGGCTCACAAGGAAGCCAGAGCCCAGGGAAACTTTGCTCCAGACACAGACCGTCCCTCCACTGCTCAATCCCCTGGATTCAGATTTTAAACGTCCCTCCGTCTCTAACAAGCTCAGTGTTCTTTTTTCCTTCCCTGGATCAGAAAATGTTGAGCTTCTCATTTTGCCCAAGCAGGAGAACAGCAAGAGAGAGAGAGAGAGAGAGAGAGAGAGAGCCCAGCAAGACGACCCGCACCCAGTCCCACCTCAGAGCAAGAGCAGAGCAGAGACAGCCCTGAAGCCAGAGAGGGTCCTTTTAACCCTCCCCACTGGGGTGACCCTCATGCCCACTGACTGGCTGCCCTCCTCCCAAATGCCCATCAGTTGGCCCCAGGAGCAGCTCCTGGAGGTATTCCAGCCCAGGTGCTGCTTGTAAGCCCAGCTCCCCCCTGTTGCCTGTGTTTGTCCCCCGCATGGCCTTCCACTCTCGAACGTATTCCATGTGGACAAATGGCCCTCGGATACAAACAGCAGTGGACTGGGCTCCCCAGACCCTGACCAGCCCCCAGCTAACAAAGCCATCTCAGCCCCTGGCTCCTTCCTGTCACCCCAAGCATCATCCTCTAGCCACCTGAGTGCTGTTTGCTCCTTTAACTTAGGGTGCTCTCTGGATAGCTGGAGGTGGGGGTTTTCATCTGTGCTTTGATCTAAGTCCTTATTAAACTATCGTACTTTAATCCACACCACCCTGGGTCCAAACTCCGGCTCAGACGCTATCTTTGAACTCTGGATTGGTTTGTTTGCCTTTGCTGGCCTCAGTTTCCCCATCAGGAACCAGGGTAATCCTCAAAACCTAGGGGTGGCAGAAAGATCAGAGTGAGTTAGAGCAACAGGACCTGGTAGTTAAGTCCTTTCTGTAGGTCGGTTCATTGCGTCATTGAATGTGTTAATTTGCTTCAGGCGGGCACCTCGAGCAGGTTCTCTTATTCCTATTACAGGAATCAAAAATGCTAAGGTTAAGACAAGCACAACAAGGTCACCCGATAAGAGAGTGAAAGGTCTGGCTTTGAACTTGGGTCCAGCTGTTTCCAAAATCCTTACAATACAGGAGCTCATATTGTATTTCTGTGAAAAAGCTTGAATTACAAGGGCGTCTCCTACTTGCAGTGCACAGGAATTTGCCCAAGTCCAGGTTTCCCCTAATTTTAACCTGTCTGATTGTGTGCCCTTTGATCACATCGCCTCTCAGGACGTCCTATTTCTAGACTGAAGAGGGGACGTGGGGACGTGATATAGTGGATGAGCCTTGTGGGTACACACCTTCCTAGAAGGTGGCTAAAGATCCTTTTCAGAACTATGCGGGACAGGACACCAGAAAGGTGGCCCTTCCAGTTCTCTTGTTGTTAATGATTAAACTTAAGTAGTCTCAGGAGGATAGGGAGTCTAGGGGAATATGCAGTAAATATGAGAGTTGCTACGGCTGTAGCTCTGAGAAGCAGAGGTTTTCAGATTTTTTTGTCTAGTCCTTCACTTATTTTGTCTATAGTGCCCACAGTGGTGCCTACACATAGTAGGTGTTCAGTAAACACTTTGTCTTGGTAAATAGCAAGGAGCCGAGAACACAAGAGATAGTGCCCCAGAAGGGATCAGGAGGTGAGCTTTGACACCAGACAGATGTGAACTCAGAGTTGGGCTGCATCCAGGTTTGCCTGGGACCATCCCAGGGACATGACCTGGGGAGTCTTGCATCCCAGGAAAACCCTCAGTCTGGTAAAAGAGGAGAGTGGGTCACCATATCCATGAATCACTAGATACTTGACCTTGTGACAGTTCCTTCCCTTCCCTGGCCTCAGTTTCCTAGGCTGTAAAGAGGGGTGGCAATATTAAGTCCCTCATGGGTTACACAAGGATGAAAGGAGATAATGCCCCTTAGTGCTGAGCACCTACTAAGTTCTAACAGGTAGTTGTTGTTCACATCACCATTACTTCTACTGACTTCTGGGTCTTGGAAATGTATCTTGCTTCCTAACAGATACTCCTGGGCCTATTTGAATTAAGGTCCTTGTTTTTATGGGAGGAGGGAAGTGAGCCACAGGAAATCCCAATACATCAGGGACAGTGTCTCTTGGACATTTCCCCTGCAGAGATGGGATCTCACTGCCCCCAGGCTGGGCTGCGCTCTGAGCAATCATATCTGGCGGCTCTGTGCTGATTGCCAACAGATGTTCCTCTAATGAACCTCACTGTAATCTCGGGGCCTTAATATAGTGCTGGGGTGTGATAAGTTTGAAATGTCTGTCATCGTGGCCTGCGAGGACCGTCTGCTCATTTTTCAAGTCTGTCTTCCTCTGATGGTTCCGCGAAGGGGGATTTATTTTCTTCCATCCCTCCTTCGCCCCATACACCCCGAGCCCCAGTTACTGTCCAGATTCAAAGTCTGGTGTCAGAACCTTCTGCACAGTGCTCGGCCTCCTCTGATGGGGGGGATGACAGAGGGAGGAGCTCGGGAGAAAGTGTGATTCAACCTTGGCCTGAAATCAATATTTCCAGGCTGCAGGCATGCAGATTTGCTGACTTTCTGGCGAGGAGCTGACTCCTGGGGGACCCAAGGCAGATGTCTCTGGAGCAGGAGGCAGAGTGGGCATTGAAGAGGTTGTGGGAGGCAGCTGGAGGCTCAGCGGGGAGCATCCATTTAAAAATGCTCTGGGGGCATGGACAGGAGAGAAGGAGCCAAGGGTGGAGAGACATTTCCAGGCCCTGTCTAGTCATGTCTGGCTCCTCTCCATGATCTCTGAGCCCCACATGGAAGGTCTTACCAGTTGGGCCAGGTCAACAAGCTTTACTGAAGATTTTCTATGTGCCAGGCACTGGGGACATAAAGTGGAGTTAAACCCAGAGCCTACCATGAGGACCACTCAAGAAACAGTTCACAGAGAGGGGGTTGGACATCCCACCTGGCACGGTCAGTCCATTGGCCCTTGGGATCCTATCAACCAGCATCCAGAGGCTGGGTGTGATTGCTCAGAATATAGGATCCCTGTCTTGAATGATAATGAGAACACAGGCTGAGCATTCCTAATGCAGATTTGACATCTGAAATGCTCCCAAACCCCAAACTTCTTTTGATTGACTTTTAAAAAAAATTATAATTTTGAATGTACATTCATTGAACCCATTAATGGGTTTCATTGTGACCTTTTATACATGCGTACATGTGCTTTGATTGTATCCACCCTTCCAATTTCCATCTCTCACTCATCCCACTCTCTCTGGTCCCCTTCCCCTTCCCTACAAGTCCCCTTTTACTTTTATATCATCTTGTTTTTTTTTTATTATTATTTTTCTCTATATTGCACCTAGCAGAGAAAACACACTATTTTTTTTTCCTGGGTCCAATGAACTTTGCTTTACATATTGATCTCCAGGTCACCCCACTTTCCTGCAGATGACAGGATTTTTATTCTCTTTTATGGCTGAATAATACTCCACTGTGCATACAGACCCTATTTTCTTTTACCAGTTCATCTACTGAAGGGCATCTCACTATTGTGAACAATGCCACTATGAATATAGGTATGCAGGTATCTCTTTTATGTGGATTTTGACTCCAAAACTTTCTGAGTGACAACATGATGCTCAAAAGTTTGGGTTTTGGAGCCTTTCAGGTTTGGGATTTTTGGAGTAGGGATACTCAACCAAAGTGATTTTGGAGTCACTGGGCTCTAAAACCTAATTTTAACATTGCCACTAATGCACGTTATTTAAATTTTCCAAATGCCAGTTAATTAAATTTTCCAGTTGTTAGGATACTAGGGGAAAAACATCTATTTCCTTATAATACTCTTAAAGAAGATCTATTTAGCTCCACACTTAGGGAAAGAACAGAGCTGGGGTTTTCATCATATAATCAGAGCGACACAGAGAATTCAAAGAATCTGCTGCATAGAGGTTTCTCATTTTGTTGGAATTAATCTGTGGTCTGTGGTCCTCATCTCCACAATAAGCCCTTCAATCCTCTGATATTCACTCAGGGGAAGTTTAACCCAGGTAGAATTCACACTGCCCAGCTGCCACCCCAAAGAAATGACCTTAAAAGGACTTATTCCCACATGGAAATATCATTGCCTGAGATATTTGAGGATGGGAGAAAAGCTAAAAACCAAATGCTTCAATAAGAATAGAGAACATAAATAACCCTCTCTATGCACTTTTCCTGAATTAGACCTGGGGGTCAGCCATCGCTTTCTGCTAAGGGCTGCATAGTGAATATTTTAGCTTTGGGAAGCACTTAATCACATCTCTAACCCTTTTTATTTTTTTATCTAGAGACAGATCTTACTAACTTACTGACGATCTGGCTAAATTGCTGAGGCTGACTTTGAACTTGCAATCTTCCTGCCTCAGCCTCCTGGGCTGCTGGGATTTTAGGTGTGCATCACCCCCAGCTAGTTGTGTATATTTTTAACCCTTATCAGTTTGTTTTTAGAGAACATAATAATTTAATTTGCTGATATATTTATTGAAATCTTGCTATTCTTTCTTATAAATCCTTCCTTTTCTTTGCAGAAATTCTTCAGAAATGTGTTAAGGGGGTGTTTGTGAGCGATACCATTATTCAGTTTTTGTTTGAAAACATGTTTATCTCACCTGCACCACTAATCAACTGGATTTGTAACCTTAAAATGGTGATTATCTTTCCATTAACACTTTGAAGAAATTTTATTATCTCCTGGGGTTCCTTATTGCTATCTAAAAGCCTGCTATCAGCATAAAAATTTTTGTGCTTTAATTAGCAATTCAATTTGTACTCATACCTTGAGACTTGGCCAAATGAAGGAATATGCTGTGTAGATAATCTCTCTTTTCTCACTGATTACTTTGAAGATATTCTCTTTGTGAGGATTTCATTATGTGCTTAAGCACATGATAACACTTAGTTTTTAAAGATTTGTATCTTCCCTCAGTTCTGGAAAATTTTAACACTCACATAGTTGATTATTTTTTAAATTCTTTTTAATTTGACTTTCTGGAAATTCATTCTGTCCTCTATTACACTTTTTTCCCCCATCCTTCCTAACTATTAACCTGCCTATCAAATTTTCCATATGTCTGTCTCTGTGTGCTATATATATTCTGGTTAATTCCTCAGTTTTGTTTTCCAGTTTACTAAGTTGCTCTTTAGCTGCTTTACAGATTCCCATCCATTCAATTTTTGTGGAGTATATTTGGAACGACTCTGAGTCCCATGTTATGCTTTATCTAGTTGAGCTGTTCTTTTTTCACTGCATTATTTTATTGTGGCTTCTCGTTGTTCTTTTGTTTTTTATAATTTTAACATGTTTGTCTAATAGTGCAAAATAATTTATGACTTTGATTTATCACTACGTTGGTCTATTTTCTGCTGACTCAGTTTCATAGTGCTTTATTTTATGTGTAGATTGAAGTGGTGTGTGAGCGTGTGTGTGTGTGTGTGTGTATGAACTCATCCTCAATTGGAATTTTTTGCTCATGCGCTTATCCACCTCAGTTTCTGGATATGTGCCTACAGTGTGGATTTGCCTTTTTTTCCCTAATTCTCCAAAGTCTGCCCCATGGATTGGGTGAATTTGGACTATATTCCTACATATAAAGGATCTGATCTTTCATTGGAATATTAAAAACATCCTTACCCAGAGGCCTAGGCAGATCTAGATCTTATGCCACTTCCCTGGGTGGAGGCTCCATGTTCATGGAGAACACAGCTCCCTTAAGGGCCTCAAGTCATCTCAATCCCAGCTCCATCCCCTCTGACCCTAAAGCCTACCTCTTCTGTCCCCATGTGGCTATTAGAACCCTAGATTCAGGTCATTCTGGCCTGTACCAAGCCCAGCATCTCCTCAGGCTGCTGTGGCATGGGCTCCCATGACGACTCCCATGACTTGGAACTCAGTCTCCATTTCTGTCACCTGGCAAGGCTGGCTTCATGAGCTCAGCCGTCACCCTCTTGATAGTCTGGTTAATTCTACCTTTGACTCTGAGTGAAGCCCAACAGGACCACAGGGCATGTGTGGGAGCAGAGGAGCCCCATGGAATATGTGTGCCTTCCGGGTCCTGATGCTCTCATATGGTGCTGAGAAGGCCCCGTGAGCACAGGGTTCTGTTGAACCCAGGAAGGGTCACCAGGTGAATGTGCTGAGTCCACAGCCATGGACAGCTGGAAAATGCCACATTTTTCCGTGAAATAAGAAATTATATCAAATGCACAGAGAAGCCAATGGCACACTAAGAAAGAGACCAGCAAGGAAGCCCATCCTGGCCTCTGCCCTTCACATCACCCCCTGTGTTGCCAAGCACCTGTGCTGCTGATGGTGACATCAGAGGAAAGGGGAAAGTGGGGCACACCTTAGTCTCTTTTCCTTCCTTCCCTTCCTCCCTTACCTGTAAGCTGAAGGTACAGGGGATTGGTCGAATATGCACGTATCGGGACATCAGGGCAGAACAGATGACCCAGCTCTGACTTTCTGCTCCTCGGACATCTGGTGGGACGCACACACCACATCAGCTCTGGAGCACAAATTGCCAACTCGGGTGATTCTGTGGAGGATCCCTGGCTCCTGCCTCTGCATTGAAAGTTGACATCCTGTGACGTGAAGATGGTAAAATTCATGCTCATGATTTCAGATTCATTTTTAGTTTTTTTTTTTTTTTTTACTTAGAATAATATCAAATAGCAAATTAAAAAAAAAAGAAAGAAAAAGAAAAACACCAACACGCATCAAGAAGGGAATCACAGAGGAAGGGAAAAGCCTTACCCTGTAGGACCTCTCAGCTTTTTGAACAAAGACCCTGTATTTTCATTATTCACAGGGTCAAGCAAATTATAGAGCGGAACTGAGCACTTTCCTGTATATTTTATTTAAATTTCTTTTTTACTAAAAATCCTTTGTTGTTCAGTCTCCCATCAGCATTGACCTTGGTCTTTCAGTTTGCTTCTGTTTCCCGCCTGCCCCCAACCCCGCTGCTCACCAAGCTCTCAGGTCAAGATCTGAAAAAGACCCCGGATGGGAACTGAGCCCAGGCTCAACTCAGGCCCCGGGAAATGCAAGGGTGGCCCTGGCAGAGGGCTGTCTGCTCCCCTTTCCTAAGGAATGGCCACCCCTTCCTGGGGCCTCTGTGTTCCCCTCCTCCACTCGCCTCCCTCTCAAGAGCAGTTCCTTTTCTGGCTAGCTCTGCACCCACAAATTCAAGAGGGGGTGATGGTGAGCAGATGCAAGAGGGGATCAGGAGCTAGGGGTGTCAGGACGGCAGCTGTAGTGGGAGTCTGCCTGAGACTTGTTGTGACTGAGTTGTCCCCAATGACGAGTCCAAGTGCCTTCCAAATAAAGGCATGGAATGGAAAGTTCTGGAAGAAACAAAGGGGAGTGGGGGAGGGGGAGGGGAGGAAATAGGAAAAATCATCCCCCCAAAAATGAGGGGCTGAATTGGACCTCAGTCCAGCCCCTGTTCCTCAGCCCAGGGCTCCTTTAAGGAGACCCCAGCTGGTCTCCAGACACACAGGGCAGTTCCTGAGAACTGGTTCGTGCCCTAGCTCCAGGGGACCAATAACTTCTGCACATGGAAAACTCATACCCAGCCCCAAATTAATCTATTTAATGAAAGAAGCAGGAGGAACAGGCTTGGGTCCAGCCGGCTATACCAGCCCCCCTCTGGGTTTCACTCAGTCCATCTCCACCTACATTTAACACGGGATTTCATCTCTGGAGTCCTGATTCTGGAACATTCCAGGACTTGACCTGTTCACATCCTGTGGACCTGGAAGATAGTGCATCTGCGAGTTCTCAGATTTCACCCCTTACAACCTTAATTAAAACTATATACCATGCCTGTCAGAGACCCTATGTCAACACTCAGTACCTCCCAGACCTCCCAGGCCCCTCCTGGCCTGCAGCGAATGACTTCCGTGGCTGAGCCGGGTCTTGGAGGGGACTGTGGAGTTGGACAAAGAAATAATATGCGTTTGGGAGCTGGATCAACCTGAGTCTGAACCCTGAGGATATTCTCTTGTGTCTTAAGTGTTTAGGGTCAGATGATCTCATCTCTCTGAGCCTCCGTATTCTCATCTGTAAATTTGGTCCCCACAAGACCTACCTAAAAGGGACGTCAGGAAGAGGGATAGGCAGCGTCATGGTGAGGACAAGCTCCCTGAGGAATGGCCAGCAGGCAGCGGGCTTTGAACCAGAATGTGTTCGGTGAATGAACGATTGTGGCGTCAAAGTCACCCAAAAGCATTTCCCACCCCTTTCCTCTTCTTTATCGCTCTCCTAGTCTGAGCTAGAGAGTTAGGAACCCACTGCTTCCGTGAAGACTCGAGACTCCATCTTTCCCACCTTGAAATGGGGAGAAATAAGAGCGCCTGCCTCCTCGTTGGATTATGAGGGTAGCGTCACATCTTGGGTAAAGTTCTCTAGGGTCTAGAAGAATGTCCTTCACACCTGCTAGTTGCCTTTACCATTTTCCATCTGGTATGTGGAAGGCACCCCTGAGCACCTGGGTCTCCCTGCTTCCACTCTTGCCACCCACACCTACTTATTGTGTATAACAGCCAAAATATTTCTCTGAAATTGGCCTCTCTCTGCCTAAAATCCTCAAAGGTTCCCCGTGGCCCTCCTAACACAGACTTCAAGGTTTGGCCACATCTACAACTGGACCCCTCTCTCTGCTTCCCGGCCCTCCAGTTGGCTTCTCCTATACTTAGTGCCACAGGGACTTTGCATATGCTGTTCCTCTCTCTGCCCCCTTGGCCTGTGAATTCCAGCTCAAATGTCCCTTCTGTGGCAACAGGGACTATGGAAAAGTTCTCTGCTACTTACACCCTGAGCGTCACACACCTGTTCTTTGTATTGTTGCCTCTGTGTGACCTGACATTTCATGGAGTGGTCGATGCCTGCCTCCCTCTCTGTATGATGAACTTCACGAGAACAGGGGCCATGCCTTGTTTGCTCTTGGAACCCCACGGTATTCACTACAGCTCTGGTGTGGCTGGCTCTGTTTCCTATTGTCAGGCCCTAACTCCTTGTTATGGATTCCAGGCAGCCACGAGTCGGTTTGTGCTGGTTTGGGAGGCAGAAGCTATCCACCATGGCTGGCCTAAGCTCAACCCTTTCAGATTCACTCATTGAACAGGCCAAGAGAGATCATATTACTGCCTGGGGACACACAGTGGAGGCAGGGCAGAGCTGGGCCAGAATTCTGCCTCCTGCCTCCCTTGGCTGGTGCACAAGTCACTGGGAAAATCACACTGGCTTCCTTCCAAGCCAACAGCCAGTGTTTGATGACTGAAGGACAAGGACAGCAAGAGAAGTGGTGACTCAGATGACCTGGGTATCTGCCCTCAACAAGCGGTGCTAGTCCTGCCTGGGCAGCAGGGACTGTGCCACCCCTGACCTTGGTGGGCACGTCTGTAGGCAGAGGCAGGATCATTAGAAAGCAGGGCAAAGACCCTGAAATAGAGTCACTTGAGCCACTCCATGGAAGGAGTGGTCACTCAGCATGTCCCCACTCCTCAGGGCTGTATCCTGCATCCTGGATGTAGAGGCACAGTCTTAGAAATGTGGCTTGTGTGTGCCCACCCTGTGACCCGGACCAGGGTCTGGAGGGATGTGGAACAGACCTGTGGCAGACCTCTGGAGAGGCCTGGGAACAGCCACATGTACTGTCCTCACACTGAGCCCAGGCAGAGCTCGGTGTCCTGCCACTGCTCTGCTGCCCCAGGCCAACGCACACCCACCAGGTGACATCAGATCCTGGGTGCAACTCACTCACACTGAGGTAGTGCTGCTACTTCCCCGCTTGGTGAGTTGGTGTCGAGGTGACAACCTGTGCAGTGCCCAGCTACCAGGGACTCTACCTCCTGCCCTGCACCCTGAAGTCCAGGGGTGCTCCTCCCACCCACCATGGGCAGCCCTCAGCAGGGACCCCGCCTGGCAGAGCACAGCCCTGGCCAGTCTGTGCTGCAAATTCTTGCCTAATGTTTGAGCCTAAGTGATCAGTGTGCAAACTAGGGAGGCCTTGACCCAGGACTGAGGGGGCGTGGCACTCACTTGCGCTGTCACTTCTAGTTATGCAGTGAGAGACAGAAAGTTAGGTGTCTGCTTCTTGAGCAGGGCACTGGTTCCAGCATCTGCACCAGAGAAAACACAAGAATCTGTCCCGGCAGTGGCCATCACTGTTAGGAGACGTGCTTGAACCAGGCACCAGAAACCAGGTGGCCCTCACAACAGCTGGAAGCCATGGGCTGATATCCCCATGTGACAGAGGAGGAAACAGGCTCAGAGAGGTGGTGACCTTTCCCAGGTACAGATACCAGGCCACATGTGCCAACTGGATTTGTTTTGATGGAGTCAAGACAAAATTCTGCATGGAACCAAGCGTCCCATTCCTGTCCCCACCCCTGGTTTTTGTGTCCTGGTTTTGGGTACACTTTTATGAAGCAGTCGTGCATGTTCAGCCTTAGGTCATCAAACTGTTTGCTGTAAGCATTGAATATACTTACTTTAAAACAGTCATCGTAGAAACATTTTCCTCAAAAATTTTGAGTCAAAAAATGAAACTAACAACAGGTTTCCACTATGATGTATAATTCTAATGTGCCAATTTAAAAATGTGGAAAAATTAAAAATAGAAAAATGGTAACACAATAAATAAACCCTGAAGTCAGGTGCAGGGATGCACATCTAATCCCAGATGTTCGGGAGTCTAAGGCCGGCACTGATGCTTTGGAGAGTAGCCAAAGCTATGCCTAGAGGGAAATTCACAGTCACTTAAATATCTACCTGAGACTTCCAGTTCATCTTCTGTGTGTTATGTGTTGCCACAATAGTGTTGCTTAAAAATCACACCCTGTGGTTCCAGGCTGTGTTCAGTCAGGACTGTGGAGGTGGGTGGAGTCCCCAGCTTGGCCACTCATGCTTCAGTCTGGGGCTAATGAGGCAGCTTTGCACCTTGGCTGGGCCCGTCCCCATCTCAGGGCTACTCTGATGACCTGGCTGCACCTGTCACCTAGAGGGTGCTTCCCTGCCCCTCTCCTCTAGTTACCGCCTGTTGGCCCTTCAGGTCTCAACCCCACTCTTAGTGGTCTCCACTGGACCCCCAAGACCCAGGTGCCCGCCCTCTGGCCTCTGTCGGGTCTGACACCACTAGGCACCTCCTCCCTGCACTGTGTCCCCTGGACTGTCACCAGCTATTGGCTCCTGGAGGGCAGGAGCCTGTCTTTGCTGGCCCCTCGGTAGCCCCTCACCTGTCCCCTTGAGAAACAAGGTATTCAGAGGCTTTTCGTCCCCAAAACCAGGAAGATTCTGGGTGAGAGAGAGCCCAGCCTCCCCCATGACCTGTCCTCTGCAGGAGCATGCGTACTGCGAGGTGACCCAGATGGTGCTCCTCAGAGTGACTGTGACATGAAGGCAGAAGGGCCTGTGCTCTCTGGCCACCCTGCTTGGTTACTGCTGCTGAGTGGACCTGGAACTACCTGCAGGTCACAGAGTCCCTCTGAAAGGAAGTGGCCAGGCCAGCAACCCAGGCTGAGCCCTCCCTGCCAGGCCAGTCAGTGACCCCGGGCAACCCATGTGCTCCTGCCCACTCGCCTCCCCACCCCAGCCTACCCAGATTCACTGCAGACTGGATATGGTGCCTGTCCCCAGCTTAAGAGGTGCCCCAGGTTCCACAACAGCTGTATCTGGTTCATCCCAATCCTCTCGACTCCGTCGTTTCAAACCCCATTTTCCCTGGGAAACCTTTGAATTGAGAAATCTGATTTTGGGATTTAGCCTCATTTCTCAGCGTCCTGGTTCCTCTCCAGTCCCCCAGGCCAGCTGCCCTCGCTCTGAGTGCTAAATCAGGGAGACCCACTGCCCTGCCTGGCCCCCACCCCCAGTGGTGGCTGCCTGGCTGCCTCATTCCTGGGGGGACCTGGGAACACCTGCTCCTCCTCATTCCAGCCCCCAGAAGCCGCTAGCCTCCAGTGTCTGAAAAGCAGCCCCAATTCCCATAGCTCCCCTGGCTTAGGCGGGCCTCCTGGGGCCTGCACAAGCCCGTTCTCTCCTGCCTCTGCTGGCCCCAGCCGAGTTCCAATGCAGAGGGGTCAGGAGACAGGGCCCAGCCAAAGCCGACATTTCACAGTTGACCCCAGATGCTTGGGTCGCGTCTCATCTGAGAATCTCGGCTTCTAGAGCCAAAGCCAGCAGCCCCCCAGACAAGATCACCCCTGAGGAACCTAAGTCCCTTGCTGAGAGATGAGGCTCTGCCCTTCAACCCAGAGGCACAGGCTGGGAACTCTGCTCTGCCTGGGATCTGGCCCCTGGGTTCCCACGAGTCTTTGCACCTGAGGGAATGACACCGGCCCTCCTGGGGCCTTTACAAGGACCCAGGGCTGTGCACTGAGCTCCATGGGGAGCATCTGAACCCCTGTCCCATGGATTTGCTGAAGTCCAGGCTCCGTGGACCCATTGCCAGACCAGTGGTGACACTGTGTGGTGTGGGCAGGGACAGCGCTGTGTGCCGTGGAGGAGGGGCCGGGCCTCCTCCAGAGCAGGTGATGAGGAAGCTCCGGGAAGCAATGTTCTTGCTGCGGGGGAGACGCAGTCCCTGCAGGGGACATGGCCAGGAACCCCAGCCCCTCTTCTCTGTCCCCACCCCACAGCAGAACCCTGCTGGCACCTGCAGGGGAGGAGCGCCATCAGCCAGGGCTGCTCCCAGGCCACCATTGAGACCCCCTGAAGCCCCAGGCCATGTGTGAGGCTGCCCGTCCCCTGTCCTCTGCCGGCATCCCGAGCCGGGGATGCTCACGACTGGGGCTTGGCTGAATCCACTCCTGAATATCAATCCGGCCGCCATGCCCAGCCAGGGGACCCAGACTGACTAATAAGCAAAGCTTTCACCCCAAACTTGGTCTGGGGAAGGGGAGTGGCAGTGCCGGGCAGCCGCCAGGTGTGGGCACGATGTGACCAGAATGGGAAGCCCCCCGGGAGCTGCCCGCCACAAGGAGGCCCATGGCCACGCCTGTACTTGCCTGGGGACCACCAGGCAGCTTGGGGAGCAGGGTCCCCACAGGCAGGCAGAGCCAAGGGAAGCCTTCAACTCGGTCCTGCCTGAGAGGGGGATGGAGGGCATGGCGTTCCTGGTGGGAAGGGCACGCCATCTGGGCAGAGGTGGGGGTGCGGCCTCTGGGGGATGCTTGGTGCCCACCCTGGGGTCCGGCTGGCATGTACCATGGGGGAGCCCTGCAGGGTCCTCCCCACCCCAGCCAAGGGCCAGGGTCACCTCTCGAAGCTCCTCCTGACCACAGCTGCTCGCCCAACCCACCACCCCAGGAGAGGTGGGCTGCCTGGGCACCCTGCCCCAGGAGGGCCAGGACCCTGGGCCCCCTCATCCTCCCCACAGCCAGGACCGCAGGGGACCCGAGGGCTGCCATCAGACAGCTGGACCCCAGCACTGCTGCTTACCAGCTCTGTGACATCTGAAGAGCTACCGTGCCTCAGTTTCCCCTTATGTACAATGAGTTGGGGAACAGCCATCTCGGGAGTCACTGGGATGACCACGTGGCTGTGTGGCCCCGGCCAGACGCTGTGTCTCTCTGAGCTGGGTTCCCATGTGTGGGAGGGTGGACTGAGGAGGTTGGAATGAGATGTATAAATGCACGCTGGGCACTGGGAGAGGTCCCTGTCCTTACCTCCCACTTTCTAGTTTCCTCCCTGTCTCCCTGTTGAGCGGCCGACATCATTGCCTGCCCCAGGTGGACACACTCATGCTCCACACCCCGTGAGTCGGGCACCTCTGTGTTCCCATACTTACTTCCAATGAGGCAGCAGAGACCCAGAGAGGTTAGGAGACTTGTCCGAGGCCACACAGCTGGTCGAGCCAGGGTGGCGCTGGGCTGGGGTGAAGCTGTCCACCCTCACTCCACAGCCCTCCGCTGGGATCAGCCTCTGCTGCCTTTCAGACACAGGGAGCCCGCCCTGCCTGTCCCCAGAAACCCCAGGAGGCTCTGGGAACTGGAATCTCCCCGCGGGCTGCTGGAGGGCCACTCTGTCCTCACGTGCGGGCAGCGGGCAGTGGCTTTTGGACTTTTTACAGGAGCTTCTGGGGACAGTTGCAGAGAGAAGCTCAGCTTGGAGGTTCCCTTGCCTGGTGAGGCGTCTTGGTGGCTCCGTCCCTCCCTGTTAGGATGAGGTCTCCTGTCCTGCCTAACAGGCAGGGTGGGAGTGGCCACAGCAGCTGGACCACCAGGGAACAGGTGGTTCTGCCTCTGAAGCCAAGGACGGGGACGGTGACCCGAGAGGCCCCTGAGAGGTGTAGGTGGGGCTCAGGTGGGAAGAGGGTGCATCTGCCAGGGACCACGGGGACCTCCCGGCTAGAGTGGCTGGGCTGCGTCCATCGACTGGCTGCTGATCAACAGCTCCATGGGGCTGCGCCTGCCCCATCTTACAGCTGGGAAGTGGGTTTTCCAGGGTCACGCAGCCAGAAGGGGGGACATGGCACTCCGGCCAGGCCTCCAACCCCCAATGCCAGCTCAGCTCACAGACCAGGGCCTGGGGGACTCCCAGGAGAGTCCACACCCAGCTGTCCCAGGAGGCACAGACTGGGGAGCCTATGTTCTGAGGATGACAGAGGGCAGAGAGGGCTGAGCTGGGGGTCAGCAGCAGCGGCCGGTGTCTACACGTGTGGGACGGGCTGGGGGCCATCGTGAACTTGGCCTCCACCCGCCCCAGGCCAGCTAGTCCAAATGGCCAGGACAGGGAGGTCCCCACGGCCCCTCCCCAGCAGCACAGCATGGAGGACAGTGTAAACGCCAACAGCCTTGATCACCCAGGGAGGTGACTGGGGCAGCCACCTTCATCATGGACAAGCCACATCCACCAGCTCCCTTGACAAGGACATCACAGGATCTTGAGATGTGGCTCCAGAGAGCCTCCCGAGTGGTCCAGGCCACCCGCTGACAGTGGGCCAGGTGTGACCCCATGAGTGGACCCTGAGAAATGCAACAGTAGTGTTTGGACTCAGGTGAGGCCGGTGTTTGGGGCCCAGGTCATGCTGAGGTCAGTTCAGGTGGCCCGGCCTCTCCCTCCTGCACCATGCAATGGCATCTCCCTCACCCTGTGAGGACACTCTGGGCCTGTGCTCCCTTCACAGAGAGGGACCCATCTACTGTCACCACCACCATGGGAGGCAGATGGTGGTGTCCCAGACAGAGAGATGGCACAGAGAGGTGCTGTGACACTTCCAAGACCACACAGCTCCCCTGGGCAGGATGGGGATTAGAGCTGGAGAAGTCACTCCCAAGCCCTTGCCCTGGACCACCGCATGGTGACACTGGTGTGGCATCACATGCCTGTGCATCCTCCCAAGGGAGCCCTGATCTGTCCCTCGGTTCTAGAGCCCATCAGGTAATAGGATTCAGTTGGATGCCATGGCACAGATCTGTAATTCCGGCCACCCGGGAGGCTGAGGCAGGAGGATTGCAAGTTTGAGGCCAGCCTCAGCAAGATCCTGTCTCAAAAGACAGAATGGGCCAGGGTGTGGCTCAAAGGTAGAGCATCCTGAGGTCCACCCCGGTACAAGAGGGACATCAGGCTTCCGACACACTGGGAAGCATCTCATCTGAGCTCATGCAGGCCGCAGCCAGGCTCCCGCTCTGGAAGGATGAGCTGGCCAGAGGGGCCGGCTCCATCTGGGGGGAAGGACGTGGGCCAGTGTCCTCTTTCCTGACCAAATGTAAACATGGAGGGATAGGCCAAGTTCAGCAGGGAAGCCCGAGGACCTGGCTGCGGCCTGCCTTGCCCGCCCCTGGGAGCTGGTGACCATGTCCAGCTTCTGAAGAGTGGGGATTCGTTGACTTAGTGACTACTGAGGGCCACGAGGCAGTGGGGACAGAGCAGGTCCCTGTCACACCCCAGTGTGACAAACATCCAGTAAGGAGGCAGACATCCAGTAAGATCTACGTGAAGAGGCTGAGAGAGGATCTGGATGCTAGAGCAAGACCAGGACAGCCTTGATGGTGTGGGGACAGTCGTGCCACCGATGTCATTATGTAAGGACAAGCCAAGAGGAAGCTTGCCAGGGGCCTGTCCTTATGGTGCGTGCACATAGTAAGAGCTTAATACATGTAGCCTGTGCAGCGGGGCTGTTGGCGCTGTTCTCTGTTCTCCCATCGGTGCTAGGGCCAGTGCTGGGTCAGCCAGAGGCACCAGGCAGGATAGCCAAGGTGGCAGCTCTGAGGCCCTGGACACCCTCGAGGCACCTGCCACTCCTGCTCCTGTGGACATGGCCTCCAGGGGACTGTGGCCCCGTGCCCTGGGGAGGCTCAGCCAGGACCCTGGGCACAGCCCCCTGCCTGCTAGTCTGGTCCTGTTCCCCTCCGTGTCCCCTGGTCGCCTTCTGAGGCTGCGGATGGTGAAGGTTGCCTGTGGAGCTGGGGCTGCCTGTGTGACAGCGGGCAGTTTCTCATTTTCCCCTCGAGTGGTTTCACGGCCCCTTTAACCCGCAGCGAGGACGCAGAATGAGAGCAGGCCCAGGAGCAGAGGGGACCCGGACACTCCCTGCCCTGCCCCCACCAGAGAGAGGGTGGGTTTGCCACGCTGGCCCTGGAGTCAGGAGGAGTGTCACCAAACACAGGGGCACACAGCCCCAGCAGCCCCCTGTGACTCCTGTCTGGGAAACAGGGCAGCAAACTGCACAGACGCTCTGTTCCCACAGAGGTCTGTCCCCGGGGGGTTCCCTGAAATGTGGGGTGTGGTTCAGCCTTGGAGTTCCTTTGTCCTCTGGGGTATTCCCAGGCCCCGGCCCGAGTCTGGTCACTTTTCCCCTCGGGGCAGTGGGAGACCCGGAGCCTCCCTTGCCCGAATTCCCAGGGACAATGCCTGTCCATGACATGTGGGTGGCTCTGTGCCCGTTCTCCAGGATCAAAATTGAGGCTCGGAGAGGGATGGTGACTTGCCCAGGGTCAGACAGCCCCGAAATGGCAGATTTTAGGCTCTAAATCTGTCTGATCACAAAGCCAGTGCTCTTTCCAGAAGGTTCTCTGATGAGCTGTGGCTGTTGTGACATCAGCTTCCCTTGGGCTCTCTAGCCCCACTGCTATAAATCAGCACCAGGATCCAGGAGAGAGGTCCTGCCCCACCCAGCCTGTGGGTGGCCCCTCTGGGTGCTTCCCCTTCCCTCTGGGGCTCCTTGGCCTGACCAAGCCCAGCTCCTGGGAGCCTCAGAAGATCAAAGGCACTGAGACTCCACAGTACCCGTGTCTTCCTCCTCTGTAGGCTCCCTGACGCCCCATCTCCTCCCCAGCACGCACCCCCCAGAGTCCTCTGTGTTGATTTGTTTATGGTCCCTTCATCCCTCCCCCAGCTAGAAGGTTCCATGAGGGTGGTGTGTTACCTTGGTCCTGGCTGACCCAGACTCTGAATGACAGAGCCCACGCTCCCCACCCTGGGCCACCAGAGCCCTGTGAGGGGTGTCATCTTGCCCCCACTTCACAGAGGAGAACACAGAAGCCCGATGGGCCCAGCACCCCTCGGTCAGCAGGGAGGAGGACCAAGCGTCCACCACAGGGACACCTTGCACAGAGCCCCCAGGGCCCCTGGAGTGACAGGGCCATCCTCCAGGAAGAAGGGACCCCTGGAGAGTGACAGGAAGCATTGCCTGCAAAACAAGATTAAAGGGAAGAAAGTTGGGCAGAAGTCTGGGTTCGCTGTGCTGCTGCAGGGTCTCTGGCCGCCGCCCATGCCACGCAGGAAGGGCTGGTGGCCCAGGGGCCTGGGCTGCGCTGGCGGCAGGGCCTGGCTTTGTGGAAGGCAGGCTGAGATCCTGCCTTCTCTCTGATGGCCCAAGTGATTGACACTTACAAATTACCCAGCAGGAAGTGTGGAGTCTCTGACCCCTGAGTAACATCTTTGGCAAGCTCGAGATTTCCAGCATTTTGTCATCTAATTACTACAAATCCCTTGGAAATTCACTGGCTGGTGAATTTTTAATGTGGGGCAATTTCAATGTGATGCACGGCCCAGATGGGCTCCCGCGTTCTCACCTCTCTCCTCTCCTCCTCTCTCCGACCCTCCCTCCCTCCCTCCTTCTCTCTCTCTCTCTCTCTCTTTTTCTTTTTTCTTTTTTTGGTCTCACAAACTTCTGAGTGAACTTACAGGACCCAGGAGTTGGGCAGAGCTGTTGAAAAGTCCCCTCTGTCCATCTTACCACCGGGCCGCAGCCTTTGGCCACGTACTCTCAGACCAGGAGCCTGCAGAAGGCCTCTCTCCTACACCCCGTGTATGCCTGGTGTCCCCCTGCCCCCTGCACATTGTCCCCAACCAGTGTCACAAGCAAGGTACACCAGTCAGGCCCCTCCTGCAGGACCCACCTGGCTGGTGGTCACTGTCCCTGGGCGGGCGGGCTGGTGACTATCTGCAAGGCCAGGGACACCACTCCATTCTTGGGGACAGCGAATGTTTGGCCCCTCCATACTTTAGGTCCCTGAAGAAGGCTGCCCAGAGTGGAGACATGTTTGCACATAGAACACTGACACAGTTGCCAGCCCCTCCCACCCCAAGGAGGACAAGGGGGTCTTCAGCCCAGAGGAAGCCAGACCTGCCGGGATCCTGCAGAAGCAGAATGATCTCTAAGCCCCAAGTGGGAACTGGCCCCTGGGTGAGAAACGTGGGTCCCCTCTCTGAAGTCACCCATTCCTGCATGGCTTGAACTCTTCCCTGATCCTTATCTCTAAGCTATTGTCTGTAGATCCAATTCTTATTTCTAAATGCAAAAAAAGAAAAAAATGCCTTCTAAGCTCTGTACCCAGACCGCCCCCAGGAGGCCTTTCCCATTGATGGGTCTGAAGTCCCTGGCCCTGTGCCTCCCTGAGGTGACCCTGGGAGACAAGGCCCCCGCCCCCCCCGCCCCCCCCACCTGGGAGTGGGCCCTGCCTTTCAGCCAAGTTGCTTACCCTTGTAGGCGGCTGATAAACCACTGGCCCCTCTCCCCATGGACCCTCTCTTACAGGAACAGCTTGTAAGACAGCGACTGACCAACGTGGACGCGTCTCCTGGCGATGGCGGGGGAGGCGCTGGTCCTCGTTCCTATTCTTCGGATTCCTCCTTTGGTTTTGAGGTCGCACCTCTGCAGAGAAAAGGCTCTGGCTTCCCAGACTCTGGCAGAGGCCTGATGGATCCCCGGAGCAGGTGCGCCCAGGCACCACCCATCACCCACGGGCGTCCCCTGGGGCCACCAGACCTGCCATAGAGGCGGTCCCGCACTTGTGCAGGGCAGGCTGCCTCTGCAGTGCCTGACAGCTGCCCTCTGCACCCAGAGACTCCCCACCCCCGGGAGCTGGAGGTGTCCTTGACCTCCTGGATGCTCAGAGGTGGGGCTGGAGAAGAACCTGGACCAGGGACAGCTTCCGAGGAGCAAGCGTGAGCTGGACGTGTTGGCGCACACCTGTGATCCCAACGGCTGGGGAGGCTGAGGCAGAAGGATCGCGAGTTCAAAGCCAGCCTCAGCAAAGCGAGGCCCTAAGCAACTCAGTGAGACCCTGTCTCCAAATAAAATCCAAAACAGGGCTGGGGATGTGCCTCAGGGGTCGAGTGCCCCGGGTTAAATGCCTGGGTCCACCAATCTTGCATCACCAAGAGGAGAAGGCTGGTCGGTCCTTGTGCATAGACAGGAAGGACACCAGCCTGCTGCTTGGGGTGGCCCAGGAGGATATGGGGTGGAGAACTGCGTGGGCTTTGCCCAGAGGCCCTGGAGGGGATCCGCACAGCACCTTTGCAGAGACTGGCCCCAGCTTACCACTCCACACACTCCCATCCCCTCAGTTCTTCCTTCCTGTGTAACTGATGAGCTCCAAGCCTAGAATATTTCAGAGGCAAAAATGGAATAAAGGAGGATTTGCAGGGGTTTGGGAGAGAGACGTCCTGAGCTGGCAAAGAGGAAAGACTGGTGGAAATGACCTCCTCTGCTAGGTGTCCTGAGAGGGAGGCCTGCCGCCAGGAGCTGCCGGGGTGAAGGGGGTGGCCCAGGGCTGCTCTGTGGCAAACCCATGTGTGTTTTGTGTAAAGCACAGCGTGGTCCCCTCCATGCAGTGGCCCAGGCCACAGAAGCTAGTAATGTCACCGTCCCACTTGACAGCATCTCTAGCACTAGGAAATGTCAAGAAAAAAGTCGGTGTAGACCTCATTCAGGGAAGAAAAGGCATGTTTTGGAGGAGGTGGACCTCGAGCTTAATCAAGTGGAGAGGGGAAGGATAAGCAATCTGGCGTGGAATGGCATGAACGGAGGCACAGAGGCAAGTGGGCTCAGTGGCGCGAAGGGCACTAGCCATCTCTCTGGGCCTAGCCCAGCCCTGGGGGGACCCCTCCCTGGACCATCTACTACTCTTCCCCTCATCACACAATTTTTTTTATGCCCACCAACTATCAACTGCCACTCTGCATGCCCCAAATATCATGATTGACATCACTTTCAAACCTCACTTGGGTGGAGGGAGGCCCCTGGGGCTCTGCTTTCCTGCCTGTGCACCTGCTGGCTGCCCTTCCAACTTCAGCCTGTGTGACCAGCAGGAGGTGCTGGTGGGTGGAAGAAGCTGGTGTGGCCCCTGCCTGTGATGCGCAGTAGTGTGCCCTGCACCCTGGTTCCCTCGTGGAGGCCAGGGCTCCTGACCACCTGTTTGCACTGCAGCGAAGTTTCTCAGACTTCTTCTTGACTCTGTCCCTCAAGGAGATTTTTTGGATTGTTTCTTCCTAATCCCTTTCCCCTGTGAACCTAATGCCACAGAGACCCTGAATACCTACTATGTTCTGTTTGCATTTGTGCTTCATACATAAAAGGAGTGAGGCTGGCCTCATCTCCAGGAGGCAGTTTTTGCCCCCTGCAGGGGTGGTGTCCACCCCACTGAGAAGGTGTGAGCTCTGTTCCCCCCCAGGCCTCTTCCAGGCAGAGGCAGTGATGGCACCAGCTGTCACTAGCCCCCAAGGTGCTGTGCTTTGCTCTCTGGGGTCTCTGGATGCGCACGTTCATCCCTTCATCAAACCTTCAATACCAGTCCTTCCTGGTGGAGATTCAGTGACTGTGCCCAGATCACACCACAGGAATGTTCTGGAATGTTCTAGAAGCAAGGACTGAGGGTTGGGAGCCATCCTAAGAGTCCTCTGATAGCTGCTCTTTCCGCTGGAGGCTGGAGCCCTGCCTGGCTTGCTCATAGTCCTGCAACCCTGGGGCCCAGGATGGGGGAGCCCCAGAATCTGTGCATGCATCTGCACTAGGAACCCACCTCTCCCATGGCCACTGCCTCCCACGGAGACTCGTATTCGCCTTCCTGTGGCCCCTGAGGACGGTTCTGGCATCTTTTCCTCATGGGGCATCTCTGCTCTCCCTTGGGACCTGTCCTCTTAACAATGTCACAAGCTCACTATGATGACAATGAGGCTCTTTCCTGCCCAGGAGCCATTATTTGCCTCGTTTCTGGTCCCACATGCGTCTACATTTTCTCCCTTTGTAATCAGCCCAGTTTTCTGCCCAGTATAAACACGTAATTTGGTGCCTCTCTTTGGTGCAAAAAGATCCACTAAAGGAATCCGCACCCTTGGAGGATGGCAGGAAGGGGCGCCCCCTAGTGGCCATGCTCAGCGGCTCCGCCATGAACTGCAGCAATTCCGTTTTGGCTGGGGACTTGCTGGGAACACCAGCCTTGCCCAGACCCCAGCGCTCTTGGCTTTAAAACTGGTGTGTGGGTATGCTTTGTTTTAAGCAGGAGAATCGTTTCCCCAAAAAACTCACAAGATGTGAAGCCCAAGAAGCCTGGTCTGATTAAATACTGGGTGGGAAGAGTGCATGCTGACCCTCACTCTCCTCCACCCGAGGTCCCCAATGGAACAGAGACCCCACTTCACAGTCTGTTACTCAAAAACTAATAGCTGATGTTTTCTGGACTCACTGTGGATACATTGCACTCTTTGCTAATTTATGTGATTTTTACTGCAGGCTGCAATAGGTTAACTGAGTCCATCGTACAGTCAAGGAAATCCCAGCGACTCGGGAGGCTGAGGCAGGAGGATCAAGAATTCAAAGCCAGCCTCAGTTACTTAGTGAGACCCTAAGCAACTTAGTGAGACCCTGTGTGTAAATAAAATACAAAATAGGGATGGGGATGGGGCTCAGTGGTCCAGTGTCCCTGGTTCAATCCCCAGTCCCAGAGAGAGAGAGAGAGAGAGAAAGAGAGAGAGAGTTAATGAACTTGCCTAAGGCCATATAATAAATGTAGTGCTGAGTGAGGATCAAACAGCTGAGGGTGTGTGTGTGTGCGCGCGTGCGTGTGTGTGCATTTTTAAAATTTTGGTTTTGCATGGAAACTTCTGGGAAAATGGAGACCTCAGCAGTGGTTACTTAGAGAGAGGGGAAGATAGCTGGATCTGTCCTTGGTGAACCACTTCTTGTAATGTTTGAAATCTTAATTCAGAAAGAGAAAGTAGATTAAAACTGACCTCTGCTTTGCCAACCTGTGGAAGGCCCTGGACATGCCTGTGTGAAGGGGGAGGGGACAGAAACTTCCAGAAAGCCACAGACTGGGCACCAAGATCTCCCCGGGCACAGCTGGCTGCAGAGCTAGGGGGTGCTGGGTACCTGCCTCTGTCCCAGGATCCTCTAGGTCGGCACCCACAGGTGGGGACCTTAGGGACACCCCCCCATGGAAAAGAAAATCTCTGGTGGGAGCCTCCAGCCCCAGAGCCGGCTGGGCTGGGTGAGGCCCACCCTAGTGCTCCCCACCATCCAGCAGGTGCAAGTCACCCCCACCCCGCTTCCCCGAGTTCACAAGACGGAGATTCTCATTTTCACCCGGGAGACAGCCTGTCTGTGGTGGCTGCGGCCGGGAGTCACCTTCTACTTTTTTCCTGAATGACAATTCCACCCCCTTTTTTTGTAGCTAAGAGTCACCAGCTGGTCCAGATGGGGAGGGGCTGTGCCGTGAAGGGACGGGAGGTGATTTCTCCAGGTCGAGACATTCTCACTTGTCATCCATGGGCAGAAGCGGCAAGGGAGCAAGAGGTGCCGGGTGGGCTGAGGGCGGGGCGGGAGCCCAGGCCATCACTGTCCCTGCACCCCCTGGGGGGCCACCTTCCTCCCCACCAACAGCCAGACACGCCCACTTCCCACTGGGGCTCAGTGTCCCCACCTAGGAGATGGGTAAGAGCTCCCTCCTCTGCAGGCCACCTGAGCCCCAGGAAGCTGCAGGGCCCCGGGCCAGGAGAGTGGGTGGTGCAGGAACTGCATCCTTGGTCACCAAGACACAGGAGGCCAGCAGGCTGGACGCCCCAACAAGCCAGGGTTCAAATCCCAGGGCTGTGCCTAGGAGGGCTGGGGACACTCACACCCCTGTGCCGGCCTCAGTGGGGCCATCTGTACAAAGCAGGTTGTGACACTTCTTCAGGCTACTGGGATTGGAGTCCCCACGTAGGACCTGCCCAGGACAGGGGATCACAGGTACCCCAGGCTCTTTCAACCAAGGGCTCCATGTGAAAATGTCTAGTTTGGGGGCCAAGGAGTTAGGCAGCCATGAACAAGACATAAACAAGTGGTGTCCCCTGTCTTGAGAATGCTGAGTCACAAAAACGAGCTATGGTGACAGGGGCCCATGGCCTAAGGGAGCAGGAGGAGGCCACCCCAGCAGCACTCGGGAGCCAGCCTCGCCTCTGGACGCTGTAGCATTGGGCCTGGGGAAGGGAGGTCACTGTCCCCTCTCCTTAGGCTGGCACTAGAGTCCTCCATGACCTGTCTCCAAGCACCTATCTGAGGCCCCATTTCCTGGCTGGGCTCTGTGACCTCCCCAGAACTTTGTCCCTTGATGTCATTCCTAGTGAGAAAGCTCTTCCTGTTTTCCTGGCTGGACAGTTTGAAACTGACCTTCAAGAGTTGGCGCAAACACCAAGAACGACCAGAGAGCTACCTAAAGCAGATACAGAGAGCCCGCGTCCCCCCAGTTCCACTCCTGAGCTGAGGCAGACATCACTAATCCATCAGGACTATCTCCCCGCGTAGGCGGCCATTGGGTCAGGCTGAGTGGCTCTGGCCACAAAAGCTAGCTGCCATCCAGGCTGGACAGGGAGAGAGGATGGCCGATCAGGGGCTGGTTTCTGCAGGAATCCTGAGGTCTGAGACAAAGTGTCTCCAAAATCCTGTCACCACGCCAGGAACTTGCCAAGAGCTCCAGAAATGGGGGCTCTCGTGGCCACTGGCTCCACCTTGGGCTCCTAATGGCCTCCTTGGGAAGCTCTGCGCTCAGACGGAACAGGGTGGGTCCTGCAAATCCAGAGAAGCTCCAGAGGTGGAGGCGGTGACCAGGATCTTCAGAACCCTGCTCCCCATGTGGGCCAGGAAGAGTGGGAAGGCGCAGCTACCATCTTCTCAGGGGCGGGGGTGTGAAAGAGAAGGGGGGCAACCCCCTACGGGGCTCCAAAGGCCTCCTGCAGGAGCTTAGCATCTGCTGTTCCCTCTGCCTGAAATGCCCTTCCCTGCCCTCCCCACCTAACCGATGTCTGTCATCCTGCCGTCTCAGCTCAGGGGTCACTTCCTGGATGTCTCCTAATGCTGCTGCCCCTTCCTTTGATTCTCTCCTTGAAACCAGACTGAGCTGCGGCTCAGCATCCTCTCCTCCATGAGAGCAGAGAGGGCTGTGTGTGTTCATCCCTCCTCTGACTCATGCATTCAGCAAGTGTTTAGTGAGGACCTACCACGTGCCCGGCTGGATGGCTGGGAGGACCCAGGAGCAGGTGACCACTGAGGCCTTCCTAAGGGAATAAAGGCAAGGAAGCAAAGGGAGGGGGCTGTGGGAAGAGAGGCAGGCGATCCAGAGGGAGCTGGACTCATAGGGAAGCCCCGGAAGCTGTATCAGACAGCAAATGCCCAGGTCATGTTGGGAAACAAAACACCCCCATACTTTGTGGCTTCAAACTAGCCACCAACATCCTGTTGACCGAGTCAAGTCAGGAGAGCAGCTCGGACTCAAAGCTGAGAAGTGAGTCCAGCTTTCAGTGGGAGGGGCTGCAAAGGCCACGTGCAAAAGGGGCGGGCCCAGCAAGGGTCCGCACTGCAGCCACAGATGCCAGGTCTCTGGGCACCACGTGGGGACAGATGAGGGGACAAGAACTGGCAGGCAAGGGTGGAAAAGGGGCCAGTCTGTCCCTCCTCCTGGGCTCCTGGGCAATCACACAAGCCAGGAGCTCAGTCTCTGATGGCCGATGAAATGGGACAGGATGCCGGTGGACCCCTCGGGCTGAGCAGAGTGGACTGCAGGGGGCCGCAGTCCCTCTGGGGGCCCATTAGGAGCCCCTGTCCTCCCCACAGAGGAGTGATGGGCCTCGTTCTCCAAGTTTAATTAAGAGATCTGCCTCCCGGGCTAATCCTGTTATCACTGCCCCAGCTGACCACAGGGGAGGCCCGGCTGACTGCAGGGGAGGCCCGGCCTGAAAACCCAGAGGGCCTGGTGGGACCTGAAAGCCGGAATCCACGAAAGGGAGGGGTGGAGCCCAAGGCTGGCTCCCCCAGGGCCGAGATGCCCGCTTTCCAGAGGTCGCACAAAGGGCCCAGCTGGGCTTCAATTCCATCCCGGGAGGGGGTGGGGGTCCGCTAAGAAGCTTCAGGCTGCGGTGGACTTTGGCTGCTGCCCATCCGGGCACCACATTCCAGAGTGAAAGCCTCCAGGCACCCCACATTCCCTGCCCCCACACTCCCTACCCACCAGGGGCAGAGGGCGGAGGTGGACTGTCCCTCACCCAGGCGCTGGGTTCTGGATAGGTGGAGCTTAAGTTTGGATTCTGTATTATATCAGCCATCTCCTGTGTGACTTCAGGCATGTAACTTTACCTCTGTGGGCCTCCCTGGGGGGACGGGAGGATGGAGCAGCTGTCCTTGTGTGACTGTCAGGCACAGCATGTGGGCAGAGCAGCCTCACCCAAAGCCAGCATGAGACCAGCGGTTTTGGCTTCTGCCACTGTGGTCTCGAGAGGTCACCCAGAAATGGCGGCCCCAAAGCACTCCATAAAAATCCAATTGGTGGTTAATCCAGGTTCTGAGTGATAGGGAATAATTAGTGCACTTCCCACAGAGAGAAGCCCAAATGTCAGACAGTGCTGGGGCCATTAACGCTCTCCTCTGCTGGCCGCAGGTCCCACCTCCCTGCTGACCTTTTCCAAAGCCAGGGTGGGAGGAGCCCGAGGGCTGGGGTCATGGGTGGGGCCAGGAGCTGGGCTCTGGGATACACAGGCTCCAGGCCGACCACCCCCAGCTCGGCCTCTTGCCAGGATGTTTGGGACAGCCTGTCCTGTAGGGTGCACAGGGCTTCCCCTGGGGGAACGGGGCCGCAGGGGCGGGCAGGGGCTGCTGGCTCACCCCGTCCAACCACGGGAGCAGTCAGCTCTGCCCACGGGCACTGCCGGAAGCAGGTCACCGTGCCTGGTAGACACAGGGTCCAAAGGCCAGCCCCGTCCGCACGAGGCAGCAGGCTGAGGCTGGACCTGGAGGAGACCAGATGCCTCCCCTGCACCTACGGTCACCCTCAAAGACTTGGGGTGACCCCTGGTCTCAGGCTCTGCCTACAAGGTCTAATGAAGATCTTAGATGCTCAATAAAGACTCCTTGAATCCACCCACTGTCCGTTGTGCCAAGACAGCCAGAGAGGACCGTGCTTATGGAGAGTCCAGTAGGGACAGACCTGAGTTCAGATCCTGGCTCTGCCACTCACCTGTGGCTTTGGGTGTGGCGCCTCTCTTCTGAGATGGCCCTCCTCCTCTCCAACATGGGCATGACCTTTCCCAGACAATGAGGCCCTGTTCTAAGGTCCTCCCACTTCCCAGGGGACAGGGACCCACTACTCTGAGCTCCTCCCACTTCCCAGCCAAGGACGCTTCCTCTGAGCTCCACCTCTGCTTCCATTACTTGGGCACAGAAGACAACAAGGGAGTCTTGGTTTCCATGTTTGTCAAATGGGCTTCTGAAATGGATTCTGTTTTACAGATTTTTCGAGGATTAAATAAGATAAAGCATGTAAATTGGCGTCAGTGCCTGCACAGCAAACACGCCACACATGTGAACTCATTTGATTACATGGAAGCTCAAGGACAGGTGTACAGGTGCATCTTTTCTGCCCTCCCTCTCTTCCTTCGTCTCTGACCTCCCTTCTGTCCTCTTTTTCTCCCTTGTTCCCTCTGTCCCTAGCACAAGGGCCTATTCATATGCACCAAATCCAGTGCTGGAGGACACAGAACCCAGAGCCCATGGATGCATGATCCCACCAAGAGTTAATCCCTGCAAACCAGGAGCCCAGTCTCTTCTGCCCCACCAAACACACCCAATCATCATTAGTCATGGTTTGTTGGACGGGAGGCTCCTTCCTGGCGCTTATCTCCTTGGCTTCTGTCCTGGGCCAGGCGGCCGTATTTCACATTCTGAAATCAGATGACCCTAGGGTCAGGGAAATGAAAGGCCTATTCAACAATGGGCCGGGGAGTCCACCAAGAAGGAGGGTGAGTCAGTCGAGCAGCCCTGGGCTGCGCCCCAGAGAATCTCCCTCTCCATCCCCAGGTCAGACAGACCATGGGGCAGGATGGGGTAAAGCATCCAGCAAAGGCGGGGCCTTGAGGCCAGATTTGCATAGTTCCTGCTCCCATGATGCCCTGCTACAGGCCTGTCCAGCTGGGCTCCCAGGATGGGATTCCAGTGAGAATGGGTAGCTGGGATTCCTGCCCTCCAGGGAGGAAGGGGACACCCATAAACATGGTGAAAAATAGATGAGATACATTCAGAGCCATAAGTGCTATAAAGAAGGGTATATTATAAAATATTGCAAAGGGGACAAAAATGACTTGAGGGAAAAATTACTTTTACATTTACTTACAGGTAAATGATAATCATGATAAAAAATAGTAGCTACATTTATTGGGTGCATTTAAATAATACATGTAAAGTGCCTGGCATTTAGGGGTGGTATTCTTTACGTGTGAGAGGCTGGTATCCCTCTTACTCAGTGTGGCAAGCATCGTGCTGAATATTGACACATGCCATCTGTCTTTGTGTGGATCCCCCAAAGCTTGAAATGGGGACGTGGGTACAGGTGGTTTATTTGGGAGGTGATCCTGCAAATCAGAGGTATGGAAGAGAAAGAATGGCACAAGAAAGTTGGAGGACAACAGACATGTGACTAAGCAGGTCACAGCTCTGGATACCCCAGCTCAGCTGCCTGCAGCTCCTCCGAGGAGCCAGCTAGAGGGCACCTGGGAACCTTCCCAGAGAGGGATAGGGAGCCCAATCTGGCTGCAGCCAGGGAGAGCAGACAGATGGGGCCACCAGCCAGCTCAGGACCCCTCCACTATAGCTGAGGGTGATCTCAGAGTGGGTAGAGGGGTCATGGAGCAAGGAATTTGCAACTGCCTCATTTGCTCATGAAACTCTCTTGATGGCATCATGAGGTGACAGAGGTTAGGATCCCCCTTTTGCAGATAAAGAAACTGAGGCACAAAGAGACCCACTGATTTGCCCAGGACCCCATAGCTAGAATGAGACCTGAACCCAAGTTTCTCAATTTTCTGTGTCCTGGGCTTTGGGACACCCTGAAGCCTCATGTCCCATGTTAAAGGAATAGGGTCTGGAGCCAGACCTTTCAGAAACAGATTCCAGTTCTGCCGGCTGAGAGTTGCATGACTTGAAGATGCTGTCCAGTCTCTGCACCTCAGTGTCCTCATTTAGTTGTTCTGGGGATTCAGTGATTTCATATTTGAAAATAACTTAAAACAGATAGATCTTGGTATGCAACAAACTCCCAGTAAGTACACACTGCTATTTTAACCCAGGGGATCTCCAAGAGGAGTCTCCAGACAAGCCGCATCGTTACTAGAATGTACTAGAAATTTGTGTGCTTAGGCCTGCTCTCGGTCCAATGGAGTCAGAAGCTATAAAACCTGTGTTTTAACAATCCACCAGTCACTTGAGTCTTCTACATGTTCAAATTTTTGAGCCCCCATCTTTATGACTCCCTGGCTCTCCCTCCTCACAGAATGCAGGTTAGCACCATTGCATGTGACACTGTGGTACCGCATGCCCCCAAAACATGGTTAAAAGGCACCAGATGAGACTTCTACCTACTGCTGTCTGTCCTGTTGGCATGAAAGCATCTCACCTGGGTGTTAGAGTTCCAATGCAGAGATACCTAGCTCAGGTCAAGCTATCTGTGACTCACGCCTTAGTCTGTATTAGCAGATGGTGGTGAAGCTTCTTTGAGAACAGGTTACATTCAAGGAGAACATGGAAGAAGTTTAGAATTGAGGCTGTGGGGACAAGATCAGGTG
Organism: Marmota monax; assembly: GCF_021218885.2. NCBI lineage: Eukaryota > Metazoa > Chordata > Mammalia > Rodentia > Sciuridae > Marmota > Marmota monax. Next base: position 65,348 of record NW_026692585.1, read on the forward strand.
CTCAGGGAAATGGAGGATGGTAGCCAAAAAGAAGGGAATGACATTGAAGACCAACCTGACCTTCACAATTTAAAAACTGGGCTAAGGAAGGAGACCATCCATACTAGTCAGGATCTACTCAGAAAAAGAGAATGAAACACAGCAGAACACTCCAGAATTGTTAAGCACAGAGAATCTAGTAAAAGGAATTTGGTTACACAGTTGATAGAAGACCTTAACCTTCCCCAAATACCAGCAGGAAGAAGCTACTTCTGCCCTTGGGACTGAAGAAACAGGAGGAGGAAGTGGTATTACCATAATCCAGAACCATCCAGAAGGAGTTGGGAACAGTGAGGGCTGCTGGGGCCAAGGAGTGTGGGCTGGGAGCAGAGAGATAGGTGGGTAGAAATGCTCCTCCCACCCACCACCAAGGCCTCCCATTGGTCAAACCTATCTGGAGCACAAAGGAGTCTGGGAAACGTAGTTCTGAGATGCAGACCAGCCTAAGCAGGTCGGAATAGGGAGTTCCTTCTTCTTATCTCCCTCTCTCATTCTTTCCTTCCTTTTGCCTTCCTTCCTTTTCCCCTTCCTTCATTTCTTCCCTGTTCCCTGCTTCCTTTTCTCCACTGTCCTTCTTTCTTTGGTGGCATGCACACTGGTAAATAAGAGCATCATGATAAACGGGAGGGTCAGGATTTTACAGTCTGTGGCTGAGAGGATATCCCCTCTTTGTGCCCAAGGAGAGACAGGATGGCAAGAAGGATGTCAGCTGCTGGGCTTCAGACACCAAAGATGAAGCACTGCTTATAAGGGCAGGGGTCTCTTGGGACAACAGTGAGGTCCTGCAGAGGCACCTCATTCAGCCAGCCTGGCTTTCCTCAAAGGCCAGTTCCTCTGATCTCAGAAGACTAATGAGGCCAGATTTGTCCAGCTTCAGGCAGGCAGTTCCATGTAGGAGAAAGGTGGCTCAGGGCCCGCCTCTGACAACCCTCAAGCGCTTCTTCTAGAGTGTTGGTGATTTTAAAAATGAACCAAAAAATTACCAGGAAACCCAACTTTCAACACGTGGTTTGCTGTTGTTACAATAATGCAGTCATATAATGACTGGCATCAAGAGAGGAAAAAGAAAAAGCTATTGTGTACCCAGCGTGGAGAGGTACAGCTGTGTGGCTCCCTCTTTCTGGGGAGAGTGTGTGCATGTTAATGTAGGGCTTCTGCCCTTTTTTGTTCACAACCAGCAGTTGCAAACAGCTGCTGTAAATTATTTTGATTGTCCAGCAACTTGCTGATTTGAGTCTGGCTTCCATGCTGAACAGTGCTACTGGCCTACAGCAAGTCATTCCCACCCTTCCTCTTTAGTTCAGAGTCAGAATCGCCCCTCTGATGACATCATTGCTCTGCTCACACCCCAGACCTCTGTGTCACTGTTGAACACACTTCACCCTTCGTGCTGTCCCTCCCATGGCAAGGCCCTAAAGGAGCCTCAAGTGTTGGAATCTTCTTGGCCTGAATTCTCAGAGAGCAGAAGTGTCTGGAAACTTCCATTCCCCAGGGGTTGTGGGAAGCCCCGGCTTCTGCATTTCTACCCAGTACCAGGGGATCCCAGTGCTGCTCATCTGGGGACCATATTTTGAATATCAAGACTTTAACAAAACTTAGCCAGGGGTGTGACATCTAGCAGGTGCTCGATCCTTATAATTTCTGCGATTATTATTGCTGTTATGTCCGTAATTAATGTCTCAGCCTCATTGTCTCTCAGTGACAGTATCAAGGCATGTTCCCAGCACAGGGCAAGAAGTCAGGAAGTCAAGAACGGGAGGCACCCACTTGAACCTCCTCCTCCCAATCGATGGTGACAACAGCAAGTAATATAATTTGAACACATTCCATGCCAGATCTTGTGCTGTTTAATCTCAACGAATCCTCCTGTTAGCCCCGGGAGGTGGGGGTCTCATTAATTTCCTTTTACATAAGAGGAGACAGAGGCTAAGAGAAGTGAGTTCCCCCCACATCTAGAAATGAGCAGAGCTGGGGTTTTGAACTCAGGCACTTGGATGACAAAGAGCAGACATGTAAACATTTCTCCATGCTGCCCTGGGGGAAGGATGACAAAGAGCAGTTACTTCCAACCCCTGGGCCAGGAGCATCAGGAGCCCAATCTGAGCCCTTCCTACATCTTGGCCAAGCTTGATACATGGCAGAGGCTCAGTCAGGAACCACAGAATAAATAAATGGGGAGATGGACACCTGTTCTCAATCTGCTCCCCAGATTCCTAGCCACATACTGGGGTGAGGCCTCCTCTCTCTGCCAGCATTTCCATAACCTGGGCTGCAGGAGAAGAAATTCTGTCTATCCAGCTGCTTCTCGTGAGATAGAGTCTCCCCTGTTAAGCCTGGACTCCACCCCCACTCTGGTCCGGAGGGTGCTGACTGCAGAGAGAAGCTCAGAGTTCAGTAGATGACTCTCGCCCTCAGGTAGAGATGATTAGGGCCCCCTATTACCACAGAGTGGACATTGTTCCTTGTTTTTTTTTTTTTTTTTTGGCTGCTTGACCAGTGCCTAGGCAATCTGCACTGCATGATCCTCGGGTGTCTGAGACCACCACCCTCATAGGAAATGAGTGGCAGATTCTGCTCCAGCATCTCTTGCCAGCAGCGTGCCTACCAGTGACCCTGGCACTTTTCTGATCAGATGTCCCCAAGCTGAGCTTTAGAGGAGATGGAGATGCAAGTTGCAGGGATCATGGAGTTTGGGACCCCTCCTCTTCTCTCCCTACCATTCCTGTAGCTGTTCCAGATGCAAAAGTGTCCAAAGCAAGCCTGGCAGCCATGTCCCTCAGCCAGGATGGCAGCAGAGTTTCCAGCAGGCCAGCTCTGTGGCTGGTCCCTGGCCTCCCCCTGCCTGCTCACCCCTCAACCTGGCTCTCTAGGTAGAGGCCAGAACTTCTGGCGCTCATTGAATAAGCCCATTTTCTGCAGGGTTGACTTCTACGCTTGCAACCCAGAAATCTGTTGGATAGAGTCAATATCCTGATCCATATTAATAAGGGTTGCAAGTTAAAAGAGATTAAAAAAAATCTCTGTTCTGTGGACACAGATGCCTCCTACTTCCCAATGGAGGATGGCTCTTCTGTCAGCCATGCAGAATATGGTCAGCAGATGACCATCTGCCAGCCCTCCCAGGGTCTGCTGTGTGAGGGCCCCTGTGGCCCTGGCCATGCGTTTCAGAGGTGGCCTTTATCTATAACTGAGCAAGGAAGAGGTGAAAAAATTCAAACATTTTCTGTGACATAAAACCCTGCGATAGACAATATTTACTGCAGACAGTTCTCAGGGTTGGCCAAAGCTGTGTCCAGCTAAGAGCACAGTCCACCTCTCCTTCCCTCAGTCCTGCTTTCTCCTCTTTTCACAGATGGTTGAACCTGAATCCACCCCACTTCAAACTCTCTCAAACTCTCAGCATCCTTTACTGCTCTCCTAGTCTGAGCTGGAGAGTTAGGAACCCACTGCTTCCGTGAAGACTCCAGACTACATCTTTACCTTCTTGAAATGGGGAGAAATAAGAGCGCCTGTCTCCTGGTTGGATTATGAGGGTAGCGTGACATCTTGGGTAAAGCTCTTTAGGGTCTAGAAGAATGTCCTTCACACCTGCTAGTTGCCTTTACCATTTTCCATCTGGTATGTGGAAGGGACCCCTGAGCACCTGGGTCTCCCTGCTTCCACTCTTGCCACCCACACCTACTTATTGTTTATAACACCCAAAGTATTTCTCTGAAATTGGCCTCTCTCTGCCTAAAATCTTCAAAGGTTCCCCGTGGGCCTCCTAACACAGACTTCAAGGTTTGGCCACATCTACAACTGGACCCCTCTCTCTTTGCTTCCCAGCCCTCTAGTTGGCTTCTTCTGTACTTAGTGCCACAGGGACTTTGCACATGCTGTTCCTCTCTATGCTCCCTTGGTCTGTGAATTCCAGCTCAAATGTCCCTTCTGTGGCAACAGGGACTATAGAAGAGTTCTCTGCTACTTACACACTGAGCGTCACACACCTGTTCTTTGTAGTGTTGCCTAGGTGTGACCTGACATTTCATGGAGTAGCGCCCCATGGTTCCCCCAACCCAAACCCAACATCTGGGTCACAAGAAGCTCCTTGCTCTCATGCCACATGCTGCGTGGTTCCACAACCATGTCATCTGAGACACTTATTGAGGCCTTAATGGTACTAGCCAGACACGGGGCTGGTATCAGAGCCTGGATTTACTCTTTGCATTCTGTCTGGTTGGCAGGGGCCATTACTGTCCTTGTTTGATGTAGTCACTCAGGCAATACCTGGAAGGAACAGGGCTCAGTTCCTTTAGTCTCCATGCTAAATCAGCAGGGGGTTCCTGGAGTCAGACCTAGCTTCAAACTCTGGCTTGGTCTCAGGCTGACATTTGCCGAATGCTTCTTCTATGCTCAATATCTTGGAGCAAATGACTAAATCTTGCCCTAGAAGGGGAATTTATTCACTGAGGCTGATCTGAGGGGGCTCCCTGGGCCAAAATTGGAGGTGAGGCTACATCCTCTTCCAGTGTGGGAGAGAGTTCCGTGAGCTGCATGCAGTAGGTAAAGGAACTGCAGAAGCTTTGGACTGATGCTCCTTATTAGGGTTATTCATTGATATTTCGCTTCAGATGGAAAAAAGCTTAACGCCACCTTGTGAGGTAAGGTCACCAGGTTCAAATCCTCCTGATAGTTCGTACCAACAAATTCAGGGGCCCACCATCTATCTGTGTTTGTAAACAAAGTGTACTTGACCCCCAGAGAAGGGTATTTGTCTATACCTGCTATTCCCTCCCAAGGAAACAGCCCAGTAGTTGCAGTCTGGACTGTGTTGGGCTTCCCAAAGCTAAAATATTCACTATGCAGCCCTTAGCAGAAAGCGATGGCCGACCCCAGGTCTAATTCAGGAAAAGTGCACGAAGAGGGTTATTTATGTTCTCTCTCCTTATTGAAGCATTTGGTTTTTAGCTTTGCTCCCGTCCTCCTCAAATATCTGGGGCAATGATAATTCCATGCGGGAATAAGTCCTTTTAAGGTCATTTCTATGGAGTGGCTGCTGGGCAGTGTGAATTCCACGTGGATTAAATTTCCCCCGAGTGAATATCAGAGGATTGAAGGGCTTATTGTGGAGAGGAAGACAACAGACCACAGATTAATTCCAACAAAATGAGAAATCTCTATGCAAACGATTCTTTGAATTCTCGATGTCACTCTGATTATATGATGAAAACCCCAGATCCGTTCTTTCCCTAAGTGTGGAGCTAAATAGATCTTCTTTAAGAGTATTATAAGGAAATAGTTGTTTTCCCCCTAGTATCCTAACAACAGGAAAATTTAATTAACTGGCATTTGGATGTATACATGCATTAGTGGCAATGTTAAAATTAGGTTTTAGAGCCCAGTGACTCCAAAATCACATTGGTTGAGTATCCCTACTCCAAAAATCCCAAACCTAAAAGGCTCCAAAACCCAAACGTTTGAGCATCATGTCATCACAAAGGAAGTTTTGGAGTCAAAGTCCACATAAAAGAGATACCTGTATACCTGTATTCTTAGCAGCACTGTTCACAATAGCCGAGATGCCCTTCAGTAGGTGACCTGATAAAAGAAAATAGGGTCTATATGCACAGTGGAGTATTATTCAGCCATAAAAGAGAATAAAATTCCTGTCATCTGCAGGAAAGTAGGGTGACCTGGAGATCAAGACGTAAAGCTAAGTTCGTTGGACCCAGGAAAAAAAATACTGTGTTTTCTCTGCTAGGTGCAATATAGAGAAAAATAAATAAAAATAAGATGATATAAAAGTAAAAGGGGACTCGTAGGGAAGGGAAAGGGGACCAGAGGGAGCGGGAGGAGTGAGAGATGGAAATTGGAAGGGCGGATACAATCAAAGCACATGTACGCAGGTTTAAAATGTCACAATGAAACCCATTAATGGTTCCAATGAATGTACATTCAAAATTATAATTTTTTAAAAAGTCAATCAAAAGAAGATTGGGGTTTGAGATCATTTCAGATGTCAAATCTGCATTAGGAATGCTCAGCCTGTGTTCTCATTATCATTCAAGACAGGGATCCTGTATTCTGAGCAATCACACCCAGCCTCTGGCTGCAGGTTGATAGAATCCCAACAGCCAATGGACTGACTGTGCCAGGTGGGATGTCCAACCCCCTCTATGTGAACTGTTTCTTGAGTGGTCCTCATGGTAGGCTCTGGGTTTGACTCCACTTTATGTCCCCAGTGCCTGGCACATAGAAAATCTTCAGTAAAGCTTGTTGACCTGGCGCAACCAGTGAGACCTTCCATGTGGGGCTCAGAGATCATGGAGAGGAGCCAGACATGACTAGACAGGGCCTGGAAATGTCTCTCCACCCTTGGCTCCTTCTCTCCTGTCCAGGCCCCCAGAGCATTTGTAAATGGATGCTCCCCGCTGAGCCTCCAGCTGCCTCCCACCACCCCTTCCTGTACTCAATGCCCACTCTGCCTCCTGCTCCAGAGACATCTGCCTTGGGTCCCCCAGGAGTCAGCTGCTTGCCAGAAAGTCAGCAAATCCGCATGCCTACAGTCTGGAAATTTTGATTTCAGGCCAAGTTTGAATCACACTTTCTCCCGAGCTCCTCCCTCTGTCATCCCCCCCATCAGAGGAGGCCGAGCACTGTGCAGAAGGTTCTGACACCAGACTTTGAATCTGGACAGTAACTGGGGCTCGGGGTGTATGGGGCAAAGGAGGAATGGAAGAAAATAAATCCCCCTTCGTGGAACCATCAGAGGAAGACAGACTTGAACAATGAGCTGACGGTCCTCGCAGGCCTCGATGACATACATTTGAAACTTATCACGCCCCAGCACTATGTTAAGGCCCCAAGATTACAGTAAGGTTCATTAGAGGAACATCTGTTTGCAATCAGCACAGAGCCGCCAGATATGATTGCTCAGAGCGCAGCCCAGGCTGGGGGCAGGGAGATCCCATCTCTGCAGGGGAAAATGTCCAAGAGACACCGTCCCTGATGTATTGGGCTTTCCTGTGGCTCACTTCCCTCCTCTCATAAAACCAAGGACCTTAATTCAAATAGGCCCAGGAGCATCTGTTAGGAAGCGAGATACATTTCCAAGACCCAGAAGTCAATAGAAGTAATGGTGGTGTGAACAACTACTACCTGGTAGAACTTAGTAGGTGCTCAGCACTAAGGGGCATTATCTCCTTTCATCCTTGTGTAACCCACGAGGGACTTAATATTGCCACCCCTCTTTACAGCCTAGGAAACTGAGGCCAGGGAAGGGAAGGAACTGTCACAAGGTCAAGTATCTAGTGATTCATGGATATGGTGACCCACTCTCCTCTTTTACCAGACTGAGGGTTTTCCTGGGATGCAAGACTCCCCAGGTCATGTCCCTGGGATGGTCCCAGGCAAACCTGGATGCAGCCCAACTCTGAGTTCACATCTGTCTGGTGTCAAAGCTCACCTCCTGATCCCTTCTGGGGCACTATCTCTTGTGTTCTCGGCTCCTTGCTATTTACCAAGACAAAGTGTTTACTGAACACCTACTATGTGTAGGCACCACTGTGGGCACTATAGACAAAATAAGTGAAGGACTAGACAAAAAAATCTGAAAACCTCTGCTTCTCAGAGCTACAGCCGTAGCAACTCTCATATTTACTGCATATTCCCCTAGACTCCCTATCCTCCTGAGACTACTTAAGTTTAATCATTAACAACAAGAGAACTGGAAGGGCCACCTTTCTGGTGTCCTGTCCCGCATAGTTCTGAAAAGGATCTTTAGCCACCTTCTAGGAAGGTGTGTACCCACAAGGCTCATCCACTATATCACGTCCCCACGTCCCCTCTTCAGTCTAGAAATAGGACGTCCTGAGAGGCGATGTGATCAAAGGGCACACAATCAGACAGGTTAAAATTAGGGGAAACCTGGACTTGGGCAAATTCCTGTGCACTGCAACTAGGAGACACCCTTGCAATTCAAGCGGTTTCACAGAAATACAATATGAGCTCCTGTATTGTAAGGATTTGGGAAACAGCTAGACCCAAGTTCAAAACCAGACCTTTCGCTCTCTTATCAGGTGAGCTTGTTGTGTGTGTCTTAACCTTAGCATTTTTGATTCCTATAATGAGAGAACCTGCTCGAGGTGCCCACCTGAAGCAAATTAACACATACAATGACGCAATGAACCGACCCGCAGAAAGGACTTAACTACCAGGTCCTGTTGCTCTAACTCACTCTGATCTTTCTGCCACCCCTAGGTTTTGAGGATTACCCTGGTTCCTGATGGGGAAACTGAGGCCAGCAAAGGCAAAGGAACCAATCCCCAGAGTTCAAAGATAGCGTCCGAGCCAGGGTTTGGACCCAGGGTGGTGTGGATTAAAGTACGATAGTTTAATAAGGACTTAGATCAAAGCACAGATGAAATCCCCCATCTCCAGCTATCCAGAGAGCACCCTAAGTTAAAGGAGCAAACAGCACTCAGGTGGCTAGAGGATGATGCTTGGGGTGACAGGAAGGAGCCAGGGGCTGAGATGGCTTTGTTAGCTGGGGGCTGGTCAGGGTCTGGGGAGCCCAGTCCACTGCTGTTTGTATCCGAGGGCCATTTGTCCACATGGAATACGTTCGAGAGTGGAAGGCCATGCGGGGGACAAACACAGGCAACAGGGGGGAGCTGGGCGTACAAGCAGCACCTGGGCTGGAATACCTCCAGGAGCTGCTCCTGGGGCCAACTGATGGGCATTTGGGAGGAGGGCAGCCAGTCAGTGGGCATGAGGGTCACCCCAGTGGGGAGGGTTAAAAGGACCCTCTCTGGCTTCAGGGCTGTCTCTGCTCTGCTCTTGCTCTGAGGTGGGACTGGGTGCGGGTCGTCTTGCTGGGCTCTCTCTCTCTCTCTCTCTTGCTGTTCTCCTGCTTGGGCAAAATGAGAAGCTCAACATTTTCTGATCCAGGGAAGGAAAAAAGAACACTGAGCTTGTTAGAGACGGAGGGACGTTTAAAATCTGAATCCAGGGGATTGAGCAGTGGAGGGACGGTCTGTGTCTGGAGCAAAGTTTCCCTGGGCTCTGGCTTCCTTGTGAGCCAAGGTTTAGGGAGGGGGAGGACCAAGAGGGGAGGGAGCTGAGCCATTGGGGACAGGGGATGGCACTCTGCTAGTAAAAGCTGGCTCTTACTCAATCTCAAAAGCATCTTCTCTCCTTCTTAGTCTAGTTGCTCAAAGTCTAACCTGCAGGGGGACTTACTGATCTTGCCTACCTGCAGGATCCCTGTGGGACATAATGGCGCATCCCAGGAGGGTGGGTAATGAGAACAGGAGCCCTTCTGGCTGATCTGCCAGGTGACATGCTCTGAGCTCACAAACACCATGTTCCTAGCCTGGGCTCCTCACACATGCAGCTTGCCTTGAAGCTCTGTTGCTCTCTACCCTTGCAGGGACGCTGGGCTCTGAGCCCACCAACTGGAGCAGGGGAGGAGAGAGAAGGCCCAGGGCAGGATTCTGGCCTGGGTTTACTTAGCAGGGTTCCTTTCTTTTTCAAAAAGCCTCTGTCCTAAATGCCATGAAGCTGGACTCATAAGCATCTCTCTTCCTAAGTCTGTTATAGTTGAAGCCGGTTCTGGCTTAGGGACTGATGGGGTGGGGGGGGACCTTCTAAGCTTATCCTGCTAGAGAGGGCTGGCCTGCTCTGGAGCATCAACTCAAGTTGCCCGAGGGCCTCTGGAGAGCTCTTACCTCTCTGCCACTCCACCAGCCCTACAGTGACTGTAGTACCTAGCTTCATTGCCTAAGTGACAGCACTGCTCAAATGATAGTCTCGCTCTAGATCACGGGGTTGACTCTCTGAAGCCGGGAAGGCCTGGCTTCACCCCCAAGAGCTAACCTGGGGGAGAACTCAGAGGGCTGAGCCTAAGGTGGCCATTTTATCACCTCCTGGGTCTGCACAGTGACCCCAGCTACTGGGGAAGCCCTGGCTGGATCCTAAGTCCCTCCACTTGCCTCTTTGCTTCTGACTTGAATATTTTCTCCCGTCTTGCAATCTCAGCTCCTTATATGCTGGAAAGGGAGTTGGCAGCCCAAGATGGCTCAAAACTAAAGCTTCCACTTACAAGCAACAGGGGACCCTGCAGCAAGTGAGGTCTCCCATAGGAAGGGGAGGGGCTGGGTACGGGGCACCTGTTCTGGGAGGAGGTAGCCTTGCCTTTTGGGGCCGCAAACCCCAAGACTTAAGTCCCCGGGGAAGCTGGTCTGAGGGCGGTGGCAGTGTGGTTAACTCTCAATGTGTTAGCCTTCCTCCAACCTCAAGGCTCCAGTACTGCAAGTCCTGCTAGTGAAGTCCACACATGGAGTAAATAATCGGGGGCCACAAACCTGCAGGTGCAGTGGGTTAACCCTCGAGCTCCTGGGAGCATTGCTCATTCTCATGCTCGCCCCTCCACCCACCTGTGGATCACTCACAGTTACAAGAAACTCCAGGAGAAAAACCTGCAACTTACCTTGGCAAGGGGGAAACCTGAAGTTCATCTTCAACTCTAAACTCTCTAGATCACGGGGCTGACTCTCTGAATCGGGTCCCCGCATGAACGATGATGCGGCAGACGGTATTGTGGTTGGCTCACGATGCCCATCCAGCATCGTGGGGCTCGGCTGGATCTCTAGCAATCCTAACTAGAACAAATAACAGCACAGGAGGTGCTGGGTTAAACACACAACGGGCTTGCACACCCAGCTGGAGCGAGGGCTCTATTCACTATGGTAAAGGAAGCCAGCCTCCCCGTGGAAGAGGGTGCACATGGCAGGACATTCTTAAGCAACTTGCACACTGATGGGCACGCTCAAATGTTCCACATAAGCCCTTCTACATCTCAGACAATGGACAAAGCTGTCCACCACAGGGGCCCTAGAACCAGGAGGGAGCTGTGAGGACCTCTTGACCAACTTGGTGTGGTTGTGCCTGGGACTTGTCCATGGTGGACACTTCCTGACTGTCAACTATGAGGTCATAAGTTCCCCCAACTGCAGCCCTTGAAGGGGATTTCAGTTCATCTCATATCTGGTCTAAAATGAGATGCCCGGTCAAGCAGTAAGGAGGAGTCCTGGGCTCAGCTGGTTTCAAATCCTAGAAGCCTTTTCCTTAATGAGAAGGCATACCTACCTCACCTGTGCTGCACGGGGTTTGGGTGAGTGGGATCTGCATGTATGTGGGCCTCTTAAGATTTTATGCCACCTTTCTAAAACGAGCTGTCTCCTAAAGAAGCTGTAGCCCTTGGCCTTACAAAAGGTCAAGGAAGACAATTATCTTTGACCTTGTTCCTAACCTTTAGCAGGCTCCTGGTTGAAGTTCTTAGAAATAAGCTGGGATCATCTAAAGGACTAGGACTTCTCTGGCTACTGGAGAAGTGTGCCTAAAGCCTCAGGGCTGGGCGTTAACACCTCCAGGACTACACAGTGGGCATGTGACTTCCTGATCTTGACTTCCCTCCCCAACCCTGATGTCCTGTAAGTGAGCTTTCTTACCTATCAGGACAGTCCTCTAAAACACTGAACAATCTTAGGATGGGGAGATGCGCTTCAACTCACCACTCCCAAAACGAGGTCACCTGCACCTTCCAAGCTACAGGAAGAATGTCTGCCATGCTGAATCTTGCTTCCCCTTGAGGGGGACCAGTGCCCTGGCCTCCTACTGCAAGTGTCCTTAAATCTCGACCTGTGAAAGTGAAACCTGGCCAGCATTTAGGGGTCAGGCATAAGTGTTTGTCAAGGTGACCTTGAGGCACAGGACAAAGTGGCTTAAACAGCAAAACCAGGTGGACTAATCTAACCAGGCTCCCCAATGGGGCAACCTGGGAGTCGGCAAGTACCCTAGAGGTGCAATGAGGACCATTTATCTGTTGGTCCCCATCTTCCTCTGCCTAACAGCTGGAGGGGTGGGCTTACTCCTGCACCTAGAAGTCAAGTAGCCTTCCAGATAGGAGATCACCTCTGGCAGGAATCGAAGGGGCTGGGGAGGCCATGTCCCCTGCCTCGGCCTGCCTGTCTTGGCCATAGCTGACAATGGCCATTAGGGTGCAGAAACCATTCATCATGCCAGGTCGTCCTTGAGTGCACTGAGCCCCTTAGAAGGGGAAACTGTCCCTCCAGTTAACACTGCATGAGAGCTGGTCTCACTCTCAAAGGTGGGAATGTCCAAGAACTAGGCTTGGTAGTTGCTGATGGGGCAAGGGACATGGCCAGAATCTCTGCAATTCTCCCCATTCCTCAGAGTGATTTCAATGGGCCATGAGCAGAGTCCCCATGTCACTCTCCTGGGCTCTACACAGGTCGGCCAATCTGTCCAAGTCCCCTGTGGGCTGGTATCTGAAGTGAGTGTCAATGCTGACCCGGGGCGTCCAGCCAATGGAAGACGATTCATTGTTATTCAAGGGAATGCCTGCAGGGCACCCTGGCATCAATGACGCAAAGCTGACAGTAGCTAAGGGTGGCACAGCCCAGGCTTCCTGGGGTTGGCTCTCTGGCCATGAGTCAACGAGCTTTCCCTCTGTTCTCCCCCACCCCACAATCTATCCCCACTTAAGAGGCCAGGGTCTACCTTTAGCTGCTTCGTGCTGATACAGGGAGGCTGTCCTAGTCTTGTCCCCCCACATGCTCCAGAGGGGACAATGGGTGATGTGGAGTTCTGAACCAGAAAGGTCCCCGTGTGTCTGAATAAGTAAATGGGGGCCCCTGCGAGTTATATCACCAGGCCGCGTCTCCTGGTAGAGCAACCTTGACAAGGTACTTGGTCCTCGGCATAGTGCCTGGGGAAACCTAGAGAAACCTGTGAAGGATCGTCTAGAACAAGTCTTACCCTTAAGTGAACCCACCGGGGAACTCCAACTCTAAAGCAGTTGGGGACAGTATCCCCTGAGGGTCCTTATTCAGGCTGAAGTTGGTCTCTTGATGACTCTCCATAGACGACCTCTCTTCCTGGTTATTCTTCCGTAAGAACCATATCAAAAAAGGGAATTCCACCTAAACTTCTGGGGCTTGACCAAGTTCATAAGCCATGGTCTGTATCTTCAAACCAAGCAGTGGTTAAGGGTTGACCTAAGTACCCCAAAAGGACGACTTGGGCTGCTGGTTGGGGTCACATGGGTGCCTAAAGGGTGGTTAGGACTCAGAGTCTACTGGTGCTACATGGCCAGGATTTGCTGGAGGACATAGTTGGCTTTCCTGTCCCAAGGGCAAGATATCAAACTAGTTATGACTTCCAAGAGCTGTAAAAACTTCCTTGTTGTAAGAAGTGGTGCCCTGTGACTGCTCTGGAGGACTTTGGGAGCCCAAGTGAAAATCGTGTCCTGAGATACCTAGTGGATTCAAATTCAAACTAAGCTTAGTATCTATCCTTGGGAAAACATACTGAACCTGTAAACAGTCCCAGGAACTCACGCCAGTGATGCCCCTTGTCGGGTCCCAGTGGGTGCACCTTAAGGGGTGGTGTCATGGGGACATGTCTGCATTGATCACTGGGAATCTTGTACCTGTGAGCCTTTCTGAATCAACATAGTGTCCCCACTTATCCTGTTTCTATATCTCCATAGAGGAGATAGAAGCTGGTCCTCTCCAGAAGCTATAAATCTTTGTACTTCATGGGGAGTGCTTAACTGTGAACATCCATCTTTATTGTCAAATAGCACAACCATGGTATGTTCTAGAATACATGTTCTAGAAACATACTTGATCTGTAGAAGTTCAAGACTTCCTGTCCTGATTTCAAGACGTGAACAAGGTCAGCGAGTTGACCTTTCAGGTGTTGGCATGGGGGGAGGGCACTTAGGTCTATGACACTAGAGCCACTGACCACTGTGCATCTGGCCTTTCTGAAGACTTCTTTGAAATGCCCATCTCCAGAGCCACTCAACCCCTGCTCTCAAGATGTAACTTCTAGGACTGGACCACAGTGGGGTCAATCTAACGCCCTAACAAGATGGCCTGATATATCCTCCCTTCCCCTGTGAACCCATGTTGACCCTCCATAAACTACCTGGACTTGGTGTCTGAACCTCATGTCCTTATTTCAAGGTTAACTTTGAGGCCTTACTAATCAGCACAGTAGTCACAGCTATTGCTCTCAAATTTGGCCACAACTGGCTCTTTGGAGAAAATAACAGACTAGTTGTGATCACAATTTCTGGATTAGAACGCCTGAAGATAAGCCCAGACCTCACATGCCTCAGTGAGGGGTGTTGGAGGCTGGCCCAGACCCAGAATTTATCAAATACACCTTAATTTATTAGCCCATGAAGGGGCTCTTTCCTTGTCCAATGTGCTTTATTTCTTGAAGCCTTGGAATCCATATCCAATAGGAACCTGTCCTTCCCACAAACCCTCAGTGGTCTTGGACTCGGGTGGATCATGTAGCTGGGCAGCCATTGGCCCTGGCTGGATCCTAAGTCCCCCCACTTGCCTCTTTGCTTCTGACTTGAATATTTTCTCCCGTCTTGCAATCTCAGCTCCTTATATGCTGGAAAGGGAGTTGGCAGCCCAAGATGGCTCAAAACTAAAGCTTCCACTTACAAGCAACAGGGGACCCTGCAGCAAGTGAGGTCTCCCCTAAGAAGGGGAGGGGGCCGGGCACAGGGCACCTGCTCTGGGAGTAGGTAGCCTTGCCTTTCTGGGCTGCAAACCCCATGACTTAAGCCCCTGGGGAAGCTGGCCTGGGGGCCGGGGGTGGAGTGGTTAACTGTCAATGTGTTAGCCTTCCTCCAAGCTCAAGGCTCCAGTACTGCAAGTCCTGCTAGTGAAGTCCACACATGCAGTAAATAATCGGGGACCACAAACCTGCAGGTGCAGTGGGTTAAACCTCGAGCTCCTGGGAACCTTGCTGGTTCTCATGCTCGCCCCTCCACCCACCTGTGGATCAACTCCCAGTTACAAGAAGCTCCAGGAGAAAAACCTGCAACTTACCTTGGCAAGGGGGAAGCTTGAGGTTCATCTTCACCTCTAAATGCTCTAGATCATGGGTCTGACTCTCTGAATCGGGTCCCTGCAAGAACGGTGATGGGACAGATGGTGTTATGGGGTGCTCATGATGCCCATCCAGCATCGTGGGGCTCGACTGGTTCTCTGACTATTCTAACTAGAACAAATAACGGCGCAGGAGGCACTGGGTTAATCACACAACAGGCTTGCATGCCCAGCTGCAGTGAGGGCTCTATTCAGTATGGTGAAGGAAGCCAGCCTCCATTGGAAGAGGGTGCACATGGAAGGATATTCTTAAGCAACTTGCACACTGATGGGGACGCTCAATTGTTCCACATAAGCCCTGCCACCTCTCAGCAATGGACAAAGCTGTCCACCACAGAGGCCCTAGAGCCAGGAGGAAGCTGTGAGGACTTCTATACCAACTTTGTGTGGTTGTGCCTGGGACTTGTCCATGTTGGACACTTCCTGACCATCAACTATGAGGTCATAAATTCCCCCCAATTGCAGCCCTTGAAGGGGATTTCAGTTCATCTCATATCTGGCACTAAAACGAGATGCCAGGTCAAACAGTAAGGACAAGTCCTGGGCTGAGCTGGCTTCAAATCCTAGAAGCCTTTTCCTTAATGAGAAGGCATGCCTACCCCACCTGTGCTGCACGGGGATCTGGTGAGTGGGTATGTGGGCCTCTTAAGATTTTATGCCATCTTTCTAAACCGAGCTGTCTCCTAAAGAAGCTGTAGCCCTTGGCCTTATAAAAGGTCAAGGATGATGATTATCTTTGACCTTGCTCCTAACATTGAGCAGGCTCCTGGTTGATGTTCTTAGCAATCAGCTGGGATCATTTAAAGGATTAATCAGTGTTTCTCTGGCTACTGGAGAAAATGCCAAGCCCTGAGGCTTTAGGCATACAACACCTCCAGGACTACACAGTGGGCATGTGACGTCCTGATCCTGACTTCCGTCTACAACCCTGATGCCCTGTAAGTGAGCTTTCTTACCTATCAGGACAGTCCACTAAACACAGAACAATCTTATGATGGTGGGGAGATGCCCTTCAATGCACCACTGCCAAAACAAGGTCACCTGCACCTTCCAAGCTACAGGAAGAATGTCTACCATGCTGAATCTTGCTTCCCCTTGAGGGGGACCAGTGCCCTGGCCTCCTACTGCAAGTGTCCTTAAATCTCGACCTGTGAAAATGAAACCTGGCCAGCGTTTAGGGGTCTGGCATACGGGTTTGTCAAGGTGACCTTGAGCACAGGAGGAAGTGGCTTAAATGTCAAAACAAGGTGGACTAATCCAACGAGGCTCCCCAATGGGGCCATCTGGGAGTCAGCAAGTACCCTAAAGGTGCGACAAGGACCATTGATCTGTTGGTCCCCATCTTCCACTGCCTAACAGCTGGGGTGGGGGGGGCTTACTCCTGCACCTGGAAGTTACATAGCCTTCCATATAGGAGGTCATCTCTGGCAGGAATCCAAGTGGCTGTGGAGGCCCTGTCCTCCTGCCTCGGCCTGCCTCTCTTGGCTACAGCTGACAATGGTCATGAGGGTGCACAAGTCATGTGTCATGCCAAGTCATCTTTGAGTGCACTGAGTCCCTTCGAAGTGGAAACTGTCCCTCCAGTTAATGCTGCATGACAGCTGGTATCGCTCTCAAAGGCGGGAATGGCCAAGAACCAGGCTGGGTAGTTGCTGACAGGGGGAGGGACATGGCCAGAATCTCAGGAGTTCTCCCCATTCCTCAGACTGATTTGAATGGGCCATGAACAGAGACCCCATGTCACTCCCCTGGGCTCGGCACAGGACGGCCTATTTACCTGAGGACCCCATGGGCTGGGCTGGCACAGCATTGGACCTGGGCACAGCTGCCAGACCCGGGTGGGCTTGTGACTCGGATGCAGAGTGTGCTGGGGTGGCGTGGCGCAGTAAATGGCTGAGAGTTGTTCCGGTGTTCTGAACTGGAGCCGCTCTGAGCAGGAGTGCATTTGGGACCAGGAGGCTGAAACCGGGCGCCTTGGCTGCGAGGGTGGGGGAATGTCCTACCTGAAACCAGCAGGTGACGCTGGACTCTGGGGACACTCTCTTCCCAATAATGGAAACAGAATGGAGTCGGGAGAGGGAACTCAGGGGCAAGGGTCTCCCTGGGGCTCTCCTGTAGAAAGGGAGTTGGAGCATCAAGGTCTCACAGGCCCACTACGCAGAAGGAGCTCACCCCGCTGGCTCACCTTGCGGGCTACCTGCAGTGAGTGTCAACGCTGTCCCTGGGCATCCAGCCCAGTGAAGAGGAGTCCCTGTTATTCAAGAGAACACCTGCAGGGCACCCTGGCATCAATGATGCAAAGCTGACAGTGGCTGAGGGTTGCACAGCCCAGGCTTCCTGGGGTCAGCTGCCTAGCCATGAGTCAACCAACTTTCCCTCTGTGTCCCCCCTCCACCCAGCAATCTATCCCGACTTAAGGTGCCAGGGTCTATCTTTAGCTGGTTCATGCTGATACAGGGAGGCTGTCCTAGTCTTGTCCCTCCACATGCTGCAAAGGGGACAATGGGTGATGTGGAGTTATGAACCAGAAAGGTCCCCGTGTGTCTGGATAATGAAACGGGGCCCCTGTGAGTTATAACACAAGGTGGTGTCTCCTGGTAGAGCAACCTTGATGAGATACTTGGTCCTCAGCACAGTGCCTGGGGAGACCTAGAGAAACCAGTGGAGGATCATCTAGAACAAGTCTTACCCTTAAGTGAACCCACCAGGGAACTCCACCTCTAAAGCAGTTGGGGCCAGTATCCCCTGAGGGTCCTTATTCAAGCTGAAGTTGGTCTCTTGATGACTCTCCATAGATGATCTGTCTTCCTGGTTATTCTTCAGTAAGAACCGTATCAAAAAAGGGAATTCCACCTAAACTTCTGGGGCTTGACCAAGTTCATAAGCCATGGGCTGTATCCTCAAACCAAGCAGTGGTTAAGGGTTGACCTAAGTACCCCAAAAGGACTACTTGGGCTCCTGGTTGGGGTCACTTGGGTGCCTAAATGGGCGGTTAGGACTACGAGTCTCCTGGTGCTAAGTGGCCAGGATTTGCTGGAGGACATATTTGGCTTTCCTGTCCCAAGGGCAAGATATCAAACTAGTTACGACTTCCAAGAGCTGTATAAACTTGTTTCTTGCAAGAAGCGGTGGCCTGTGACCACTCTAGAGGACTTTGGGAGCCCAAGTGGAAATCATGTCCTGAGACACCTAATGGATTTTAATTCAAACTAAGCTTAGTATCTACCCTGGGGAAAAATCCTGAACCTATAAACAGTCCCAGGAACTCATGCCAGAGAGTGGCCCTAGTCGGGTCCCAGTGGGTGCACCTTAAGGGGTGGTGTCATGGGGACATGTCTGCACTGATCACTGGGAAGCTTGTACCTGTGAGCCATTCTGAATCAACATAGTGTCCCCACTTATCCTATTCCTATATTTCCATAGAGGAATACATAGTACTTAGCTAAGGTCACATTTAGTTCTTTTGATGTGTGGGGACTTGTGTCTGGGGTGTAAACTTGCAGTCTTATCTGGCAGTATACTGCCTTGGCTAAGGGCCACCTTCTTGGTATCCCCTGCAGTGAACTACACCCACCTTAGAAGCTGGTCCTCTCCAGAAGCTATAAATCCTTACACTTCATGGAGAGTGCTTAACTGTGAACATCCCTCTTTCTTGTCAAATAGCATGATCATGGTATCTTCTAGAACATATGTTCTAGAAACATAATCTGTGGAAGTTCAAGACTTGCTGACCTTATTCAGGTCTTGCAATCAGGTCAGGGCATTGACCTTTCAGGTGTTGCCATGGGGGAGGGCACTTGGCTCTATGATACTAGAGCCACTGACCACTGTGCATCTGGCCTTTCTGAAGACTTCTTCAAAATGCCCATCTCCAGAGCCACTCAACTCCGGCTCTCAAGAGGTACCTTCTAGGACTGGACCAAAAGTGGGGTCGACCTAACACCCTAACAAGATGGCTTGATATATCCTCCCTTCCCCTGTGAACCCATGTTGACCCTTCATAAACTGTCGGGAGTTGGTGTCTGAACCTCATGACCTCATTTCAAGGTTAACTTTGAGGCCTTACTAATCAGCAAAGTAGTTGCAGCTATTGCTCTCAAATTTGGCCACAACGGGCTCTTTTTGGAGAAAATAATAGACTAGTTGTGATCACAATTCCTGGGTTAGAACCCCTGAAGCTAAGCCCAGACCTCACGTGTCTCAGTGAGGGGTGTAGGAGGCTGGGCCAGACCCAGGTCACAACTTATCAAATACACCTTAAACTTAGTCCATGAAGAGGCTCTTTCCTTGTCCAATGTCCTTTCTTTAAACCTGGGAATCCATATCCAATAGGAACCTGTCCTTCCCACAAACACTCAGTGGTCTTGGACTCAAATAGATATCATGTAGATGGGGCAGCCTTTGGTTAGGGATTAATGCATGAGCCCCTGTGGCTAAAAACTAACCAGAAAAATTCAACCACTTAAGATGGAAGCTTATGGTGGTGAGGGGGGAACACTTCAAGGAAACGGCATCAAAGCCTGACTCTGCCAAGTTGGTGAGCCACAAGCCATCAATATATCAGGATGCCATAAAGCTGTATCTTAAGTCCCAGGCTAACGCATTATCAAACGAGTATGAACTGTCCCTAAAAGGACAGGTCCACACAAAGTCCAAGGACCGCCACCCACCAGAATGCCACACAAGGGACTCCTTGTGGGTAACAGGAAGTACACCAACAAGGCCCTCCCTCCGAGGAGAGCAGCTGCTTGAGGACTCTCACTAGCTGCTCGGAATGGGGTTGACGGCCGGCACACGCGCTCATGGTCAGCTAAGCAGCCTTGCCTCGGAATCTAAACTCAGAACCCCCAGATAAAATGGCTTGTAAAATGGCAAACGACCTAAAATGGCAAACCTGATACCAATAATCCCTAAATCCAAAGGCAACACCGTCGAGTGTTTGGGGTTAACGTTGGGATCTCTGCTTAAACCATCTGGTCTAACCACCTATGGTGCACTAAAAATCCTTCAGACATCACTTGAGATACCTGGGGGAGTCCAGGTATGGATTAGGATGATGGGATGCTTCACTCACAGCCTTGATCCCGTACAATGGGATGTTCCACAGACTTCTTATCCAGGAAGTTTAAGGAGACGGACTTGAGTAAAGCTGATGGTCTATTTTTGCAATAGGAATCATAGTCAAAGTTCTGGCTTTAAGGGATGTTGTCATCTCTACACACACCTCAGGTCCTAAGCTGACCTGGAAATGTGTCACTAGCATGCCCTGGGTGGGGGGTCTTGGTGTACCTCCTGGGGGTGCACATAGGGCGTCCCTGACAGGGCTAGTGGATGAGGGACTGCCCTGGAGACACTTCCATCTGAACTTGGCTTCCAGATGAGATGATTTGCTCCTAGCTAATCCTTTTTCTAATGGGCATAAGACATCCTGGGACACAACTCGACCCTTTCTTGCAAGTAGGGATAAGCAAAGCCACCACCCGGAAGCTTACCACCTACTACTATAAAACACTCTTGACTTAAAGAATGAACCAGGCTGAGTCAACACACAACAGATGGCTCCAGTGTCAAACTAGCTTCCTGACATGATTGTCAGGTCACCTTCCTCCTCTGGAGGAGTTTGGGTGCCAGGGCCCACCATTCCGGTAACCATCTCTCAGCGTTGTCAACAGGGCCTCTAGCCCGAGTTGCCACTCAGCTGTTCCTGTTGCTACAGACCTTCTAATAGGAGTAGGTGACCTAAGGGGACCCAGGGCTGTCTGACTTCCAGGTTTCTAAGGAGGCCCTTTCCTAGGGTCATCCCAAGGGGGCAAAATTAAGGCAGCCAAATGCTGTCCATCTGATTCTGGCTCAGTCCTAGATACCCTAAAGTTCTCATGAACCAGAGTGGCAGTAAGTTTGTCCCTACTCTAACCTTTGCAAACATCTTTGCCTGGGGCAAGACATCTATGCCTATCAGTCTTTGAGTTGATCTCCTTGACATTTCTCTAAACTGGGCTTCACTACCACAGACCTGCATAGCTTCAGCTAAGCAGGTAAAGTGTTCCAGCCATTCCTACCACCCCCACAGCTGTCCAGCCAGAGTGACAGGCTGAAGTGGTCCTCCCTACCTTGAATGGCTACCTAGGGTGCGGTGAGTACACACATCGGCCAACTCCCTCTTGAAATCCTGGCCTCATTTCTAGTGCAGTAACATGTTGGGACTAGCCGCTTTCTAGATGGGGGGGAAAGATGAGCCTAGTTTCAGGGATTCATCCAGATCTTATAGAAAGAGGGGCATATGCCACAAGAGTCTCTCCAGTAGGTATTCTTCAAAAGGGAGAATGACCATCAGTTGTTGTGCTCTCAAACAAAACCTTGCTGGAGAAGGTGGGGGTTGGCTTGTCGGAAGATGTCACTTAGAAGGTGTTGGTGCATAAGGGTCAAATGATCCTGAATACATCTGGTATGAATTTGCAAGACTTGGTCACCTAGAATGCTCAGAGACGTCCCAGCACTTCTAGTGCTGCCAGGCTTTTGTAAATGGGACCCTTCCCCAGGGAAAGCTCAAAGGAACAATCCCCTGCTAAGTACATGGGGGATCAGTCATGGTGAGTCGTTCAGGCGACAGGCCCCTCTTGTTCGCTAGAGACGGCTTCATATCTTGTGTGCTGACTTGAACAAGGATTGAAGTGATGAGAGGGAGGTTGCAGGGAGAGGAGGCGAAAGGGGAGACACGGCGGGGGCCCTACCTGCAGAGCAAAAGGAAGGAGTGGGCTCCAGGACCTGGAGGCTCAGACCAGTGTATCCTTTGGGGACCCGTTTATGTCCCACTTGCATCTGGGTTCCAAGCCTAGAACGTTGCACATGGGGATGGCTTGCATCTGTGTTTTGAGCCCAGATAAGCCCTATCCTTGGCAGAACGCAGTCACAAATCACAAAAGATGCTGGACACTAGGTTTTAGCTGGTAATGGCAACGAAACTGAGTCGGGTGAGCAAACGTGCAGGCAAAGCTTACTGGGGCTTCCATTTAGGAAGAGATGGCTCACACACCCTCGGGCGGCTCCCTGGAAAGACCTTGTCTGGTCTTCAGGGACCTGCAAATGCATCGGCCCTGTTCCTCTGGGCCTTGTCTCAACTGGGCTGATTTCCTCAAGAAGAGGAAAGTCCAACATGACAAGTGGTACCAGACTGGCCAAATGGCAGTCCTGATAAGCTCAAGGACAAAGGGTGGGAATTGCTTCCCTACAGACTGGGTAAGGGGAAGACCAGGGACTGCCGTGTCCAGGCATCTGTAGCCACCTTACTCCAACTAGAATGGGCCATGAAGCAGACCCAGGTCACCTGCCCTGTGCTCACCCTAGGAAGGTCTATGACCAGTAGTAACCAGCCTGAGCCTTCAAGGGGCTGGAATAGCACAGAACTGAACCCAGGACAGCCGTGCTGGACTGGGATGGACACATGACTTCAGACCACATATCCGTGCTCGGGTGGCATGGTGTGTGTGCAGTCATGGCCAACGGCTCTCTGGAGTTCTGAACTTGGAACCACTCTGAGAGGTAGTGTCTGGCAGACTGGGAAGATGACCTAGATGAGTAACCCGGGTGGGTGGATGGGCTGCAGGGGCGGAGAACAACCTGCCTAAAACAAGCATCAGGAGCCAGATGGCACCAAGAGTGTGGCCCCGAGTACTGCATCAGCTCTTGAACACTCAAGTCTGAACACACAAATCCTGCCTGGCCAGGCAAGTGCCAACGTGCCTGTCCTCCCAGCGGCTCAGGTGGCTGAGGCAGGAGGATCGCCAGTTCAAAGCAAAAGCGAGGCACTAAGCAACTTGGCGAGACCCTCTAAAATACAGAATGGGGCTGGGGATGTCGCTTAGTGGCCGAGTGCCCCTGGGTTTAACCCCCAGT
>NW_026692586.1:0-4257 GCF_021218885.2 Marmota monax
CAAAACCCTAAAACTAACCCTGTCTGCCACAGTCTGGCTGGGCACAAATGCCGCAGTCTGGCTGGGCACACAATCACGAGCCACCACACAGCTTGTAGATTCAAACAGCAACTCTTTATTCCCGAACTCACACCAGCCGTCTACAATCACGTTCTGGGGAAATCCACGTTCTCTTCCCAAATCCTCCTTCTCTCCCAAATTCACCTCCACTGGGCTTCTATCTCCAAAATATACTGTCTGAATCCCGTGAGAACTCAAGGGGAACTCAGGCAGCAGGATACGCCCTATTCCCAGCAGGAATAATCTTAAACCTTAAACCTGGAACCTAAACTGGGAACGCCCTAAACAAGATTATCTTAAAACCGGGAACACCCTAATCTGCCTTGGTCCTTGAGCAAGGTTAAGTACATTCAATGTCACTGCAACATGGGGTACGCTGGCAAGGAAATTGTCATACCTACTTGGCTAATGGCTCCCAGCATCTCCCCCCTTCTGATTAATTAAACAACAAGCAATGTGGCTTAAGGACCGTGCCTGGTAGGTTGTCCAATTCAACATATGGTTCTTACCCGTCATCGGAAAACTGACCTTTAGGCGTCAGCCTCCTGTCTTAGGTTGATACCACTGCAATTGAATCATACCCGTCACTGACTACCAGTCCAGCATACAGCCATACTTGTGGATAGGTCTATGCACCAGTGGGGGGGTGAGGTTCTTTGCCTCACCTCTGTTGGCCCCCAAATTTGGCCTTGGTGCCAGTGGGGGAGTGAGGTTAATGTGGCTTATGGACCGTGCCTGGTAGGTTGTCCAATTCAACATATGGTTCTTACCCGTCATCGGAAAACTGACCTTTAGGCGTCAGCCTCCTGTCTTAGGTTGATACCACTGCAATTGGATCATACCCGTCACTGACTACCGGTCCAGCATAAGCCATTGGCCCCCAAATTTTAGACCATCACTAGCAGAAGGGAGGAGGATACAGAAATGCCACGACACCAAGCCAATTGACGGCTCCTTGGGAAAAATTGCATCACTGGTGACACCATCAGCAAAGATATGCCAGCATTACCACAATTCGCTGCACCAAACGATAGTTACATAGTCCAGGCAAGTTCTGCAAGCAGTTCAAAGCAGAGGAATCTATCAATATGTCCATTTCCTCCCAAAATCCGTTTCCTCCCAAAGTAAGTTGACTCTTTGATTGAGCATTACTTGTTGAGTTCTTCACTGGCACTGGGATGGAGATAGGAATTCTGGCAATGATGCTAAAGAGACATTATCCTGAAAAGAATTATTAAATATAATGAAAAGGAAAGGTGAAAGTAAACAAACAGATCTGTTAACCTACTTTAAAAACAATCCTTAACAGCTTTTTACCTAATTTAAATTAGTAAACAAACAGATCTGTTAACCACCTTTAAAAACAATCCTTAACAGCTGTTTACCTAATTTAAATTAAACCATTTAAATCACGTGAATAAAAAAATAATAATAATTCGGATCCATTTTTTCATGAGCGCTCCTCATATAAGAAATATGGACATACGCACATACAGACATACAACACAAAACACAAGAGTGTACACAAACGTACAACACATAAGAAAATAGTAAAGGCCTTGTAGCTTTACCTAGGTGAAATCTCCATTGCAATGTTTAAAAACTCCACAGTCAAAAAATAAAACTGATCAGAAAAACATTAACCTAGGTTTGTATGAGCTCAAAAAATAAAAATAGAACCTTATGATGTGGAAAAATGCAATAATAAAATAGCTATTGAAAAAAGCATCCTGGTTAATCACTGTCGCAGATGTAAGAATGGCCAAGCTGGAGTTCTGGATATCAGCTGTTATGGATTTGAGTCAAATCATCTTCTTTTCGATCTGTAGAAACTGTTTTAGTTAATCTCTCTGGAATCCAAATGGGCTGCTGTTCTCCCTGTGGAAAAACACAAACAAACCCCGACTCCAGACAATCACTGGGTCAGGACCTTTCCATTGTCCTGTTAGAATATCTTTCCAAAGTACCTTAGGCTTATGTACATTTTTTGGATACATATGTCTTTCCGCAGCACTAAGTCCTTATGAATCCAAATTTTAAAAGTTTAGAGTAAAAAGGGTTATTTTAAGTTTATCTATGGGGGATATATACCCCTTTCCAATTCCCTCTTTTTGCTTTAATAAGTATGTCTGTATCTAATAGTTGTCTTAGCTTTTTGCATTTTCTATCTGTAATACCTTACTTGACATTTTCAACCATTTTTTATCTTATTTCTATCTTCTAGTTTTTTTTTTCCCTAAGGTTTGTATATTTACCCTTAGTTGCTTATTTTCCTCCTAGTTTTTTTTTTCTTCCTATTTTGTGGGTTTAAAATTTTTGTCTTCCTACATTTTTTTATCTTCCTACATCTTTTCTATCTTTTTTGTTTTTAACTTTCTATACTTCTGTCTTTAAAGTTTTTCACTTTAAATTTTTAATCTTCTTTATCTAAATATCTTTTCTTATTATCTTCCCATTTTTTTTAAAGTAATGCCTTTAAGATTAAGCTTCTTTCCTCCATCATGAAGGCATTTTAACCACGTTCAATTTAACCTTTTAAAGCCTTTTAATTATCATCTATACTGTACTTTTAAATGTACTTTTTCACCACCTACAGCTTCACTCTTTTAAACGAGGCTTAGATTTTGTTTAAATCGCTTCAATGTTAGTTTACATGGCTGCCTTTCAACCAAAGGCTTTTTTTTTTAACTCCATTGAGAAGCTTTGTCTCAATCTGCCATGTACAAATATCTTTTTCTTCTTTCTTCCTTTCTCAAGCTTTTAAATTAAGTCTAGTTTCCTCAAAATCTTTTTAAATGGCATTTTACAACTTTTTACTTTACCACACAGAGATTATCTCATCTAGAAACATTTTTTTCCTTTAACCTTTTATATTAAAATATATTTCCACATCTTGAATCTTTTTCTATCTCTTTTTTAACCGTTAACCCTTTTTATAAATTCACATTTTGAAACAACTCTTATAAAATTTCTGATTTAGACAAATTACTCCACTTTAATAAGATGAAAGACTTTCATGTTTTTTATGATACTATAATACTATAATTGAAACCCAACTGAAAATTTTTCTACTCTTTGTATATAAATTACACATGATAGAATCTTAACACTTAGTAACCTTGTTTTAGCAAAGACACAGACACAAAGCAATATTAAACTTTTTCCATTTACCAATTTATGAAACACACATAATGTTTAAATATATTACCTTATGGAACTTAATAAGTAAAGAGTACTTGATTTCATATTTAGTGGTTGATATTTTAACACTTTAGCTTTGTAAATTAATCAGATGTCTGTAAAAACCAAGATCTTAGACAAATGTAGTAAACAGAACTAGCCATCTCTTTCTTGTTGAAGAAAAATCCTTCTACAGGATACCATGATGGTCCCATTGGTATACTTAATAACTCGTCTTTAAAAAGCCATGGGCTACATTTTTGTATTGTATCAACATATGCCCTAACTGTTCTTGGTCTCACTGGGGTGCCTCCTTCCTCTAACAATTTCTCTTGCTCGGAGGCGAACAACTTCAAACCTTGAGTCAACCATTTTCCCCAGTTTGCCTGAGAAAGTTCTAGGAATAGGCAACTTGAAATAAAAACAAAATAAATCAAAACAATAACACATTGTTTTTTGAGTTGGTCACCCATTCTTTCGCTCTTCTTCAGGGGCAAGAAATTTCACTTACCTCCAAGCTTCAGAAGTTCCCCGTATGGGCCACCAAATGCCAATGTCTGGCTGGGCACAAATGCCGCAGTCTGGCTGGGCACACAATCACGAGCCACCACACAGCTTGTAGATTCAAACAGCAACTCTTTATTCCCGAACTCACACCAGCCGTCTACAATCACGTTCTGGGGAAATCCACGTTCTCTTCCCAAATCCACGTTCTCTCCCAAATTCACCTCCACTGGGCTTCTATCTCCAAAATATACTGTCTGAATCCCGTGAGAACTCAAGGGGAACTCAGGCAGCAGGATACGCCCTATTCCCAGCAGGAATAATCTTAAACCTTAAACCTGGAACCTAAACTGGGAACGCCCTAAACAAGATTATCTTAAAACCGGGAACACCCTAATCTGCCTTGGTCCTTGAGCAAGGTTAAGTACATTCAATGTCACTGCAACATGGGGTACGCTGGCAAGGAAATTGTCATACCTACTTGGCTAATGGCTCCCAGCACCTGTCATTACC